>NW_020221331.1:20039-24751 GCF_003070985.1 Temnothorax curvispinosus
AATATATTTAAATTTTTCACTTTTGTCAATTTTTGTAAAATATTGATTTTAGTATCGCTCTATGAGCGATCTCATCAGATAATCGTTTTTGCTCATAGATTTTGAATAAAGTTTTTTGAAAAAAGTCTATAATAAATCTTTGATATTGATTGAAACTCAAGAATCTTTGTATATACGCGTCTCATTATTCAGATCTAATTCCGCCGATACTCCCGATAGTAATCGAGACAGGAAAATAATGTAGGTTTGCTCAAACAAGCACTCAATGATTGAAATACAAATGCAATAATTTCCTAATAAGTGAAGAGATATTCCAACGTGAAGGAGTAACCTTCGGTTTATTAATATTTGCGCGTGACAAAAGGGCAAACACGAACGTCGCGTATATAGAATGGCGTAGATCATGCGCGTTTTTATGCCGTCTATATGGTCCGCGAAGCCAACGCTTCAAGTTCAAGCTTAAAGGAAGAGTCGATGATGCGTTTAATGCGACATATGTAACACATATGTTGTGTCCATCGGGTAACCATAGCAATTCTGAAAGCCTCGACATTCCACCGCTCGGCCATTTCCACCCCCGCGATGGGTGAAATCTTCGCCCCCCCCCTCCCCCGAAGGCGAAGGTAATGCACATGTACACCTTCGTAGAATGTGTGCGATCACGTAGATAAGGGACATACGTGCGATATGTACGCGATATATAAGTATCCTGTTGTCCTCTGTGGTCAGTACATCTCACACCACCGTCGCGAATCGAGGACGATTCGATCGAGGACGATTTGTTCACGCTAATTCGTGTTCTCCAACAGTTAAAAAAGACCAAAAGATATAACGAACGCGCGCGTACTTCAGTATTCAAATCCGAAATCTATTTTAATTCCGAAATCGTCGAGTTAGCTGCTCGTCACAACCAGAGATTTAAAGAGAGATATAAAGGAGAAAAAGTAAATAAAATTTTAATAGTAATTTTGAAAAGTATTGTTAAAACTCGAGGATATTGAAAAATGACAAGTTGAAGGAATAACGAAGGCAAATAGTGAATAACAATGTGTAAAAACGATTAATCTAAATGTGTCGAATCCGTAAAGTAGCAAATGCACTCGATACCAACGATCATGTTCCGCATAAAAACATCTTCGAGGTGATTAAATGAACGAGGCTTCTTTCAAGTGTCTTCTCTCTCGTACCTCTATAAGGGCATTTCGAGTACAAAACCAAAACGTTGACCGCACCACCGCGTTTCTTCGAGCGAGGTTGATTCGTGCTCCATTGATAATTGAACGACTGTTCAACCGATGCGAGGTCACCGCCGCGACCAAGCTATCGACACTGATCAATGCTCGTTTTCTTAACTGCGCGATTAACTATCAGACGTGATCAAGGAAGCTCGCCGGAAGTGTCTGCGGTAGCGTTTCGACGGATATCTAAACGGCGCTACGGGCGTTACGGAAATATCAAATTCCGTCCCGAAATGATTCTTGTGGGAAATTAAGAGCGCTTCTCGATTCGTCGCGCGTCACGCGCTGATCGGTAAATGATCGTTTTGGAACAATCACCGTGAAAAATCGTTGTTTTCGACAAGAGAAAAAATGTTATCGGACCAATCGACCACTGCTCCGAACACTGTCCATCGGAAGTCTTCCGGTCTTCGCGAACGTACTTAATTAAAAGAAACACGAAGAGATCGACATGGATGATAAGAAGCTGCAAGTAGACGATGACAGCCAGGTATACTTAGCACCGTTCCAAAAATCGGTTTTGCATCCCGCGCATGTGAGAATATTTCTCATAGTGAGTTATCGCTTAGTAATATACATATATATAAATATGCCAAGTACTACATCCCCGAAGTGTGTAGCACGAGCACATATATGTATATAGAGAATTAAAATGAAAAATGAATGATATCGCGAAACATTTACGTGTTTACGAGTTTACGTTCGCGCTTCGAGAATATCTAATTGTAAGTGATCGTCATCTAAACGGAAAGGATGCACGTATCTTAATAATACATCTAAACATTCTAAACAACTCGGATCGATATCTGCATCTGTCATCTCATCAAGGGGCAAGGCCTAAAGTACTCATTATCTCGAATCTATCTCGTCGAGTCTAATTACTGGTGTAATTACCGTAATACGCTGTTCCTTTTTCGCTGGTTTAGTACACTTTTTCGTTAGCGAGAACTCATGTTGATTTTTTATGTTTAAAGGTGATTAAGATATCGATCCTCTGCTCCATTTTATTCTTCGCAAACTAATTTCTGTCTTTTGCTCGCACCGTGTGCGTCACCACACACCGATTCCATTATCAGATTAAAGCACCGATAATATGACTTTTTGCGACATTTTTTATGACCGAAACGAGCAGGATATGAATAGGACACACGAGCTAGTGGAGGTAATGATGATCCATTGGAAAAGCTCTGTAAGCTTTGTCTGAATAATTTTAGCCAAACCACCACGTTCGAAGGCCTAGCAGTTGGGGCACTTTTCTTCATCCCGACGATAATAGCCCAGTCGAGCATCAATTCAACGACGAGAAATCGAGCGGCTCTGGAAACAGCTCTCGCGCGTCCTCGGCCAAATCGGCCAGGACCTACAATGGGTCTCGCAATGCGCCGAAATCTGCGGAATTGATCTCGTCCGTCTACTCCAATAGAGACATCATTTGTGAGCCCGACAAAAACGGCTCGCTGCCCGGTGAAACGCCGGCGAGTGTCAAGAGAAAATTGTCGAGAGCCAGCGCGGTGTATCCATCTGGAACGAATTTAATCGCGCAGGATGCCTTCGGTAAGAATTAATTTAGTGTTTAATCGAACCACGCGCTATAAGCAACGGCGGGATTTAATTTCAAGGCCGATGCACGGCTGACGCGGTACGTTCGATATCGAACGATCTCGATGTCAACGGTTTCCAGTTTCTCCGAGCTTTAACCACGTGAGGCATGAGATTCCACGTTTGCTCGACAATATGGGAAAGTTAATTTTACCTACAATCGCGTTATATAACGTTTTAATAATACGGAATTTGTTAGACACATAAGCTGGGTGCTCGATACGACATACGACCTACGCGACATATATGTATAGATGTATAGAAAGAATAAAACGAGTCTCTCGTGGAAACCCGCGGTTGTCTATAACAGCAATAAAGCTATGTCAGTAAACCTCGATCAATATGCGTATGAATGTCAACGTGTCACGAATATCGGATATTAATAATGCAACGTTTGACTTGGCTTTATCACCGTACGAATGCGCGCTCTAACTTCCTGGTTACTAACTTTTTGCTCTTTTTCGTAATACCGTCCTACTTTTGCGAAACTATGCCGCGAAATTATAGATATTATTGTAAGGATGCTTTCAAGGTGAAGCAAATCGCGCGCAATGGGGCTTAAAGAACATTTACAATATGTATGTATACGCTGTTATTAATTTTCGCTATAATTTGCCAGTAGTAAACGCCGCGGCATTTCCAACGATATTATTAGACAAATGTTAACGCGGTTACGTCAACGCAAAATGAGCCGCAAACGCGTACTAAAGATATAATAATTCTGTTGAAACTGAGCAAGGTCCCAAACTCACGGCACCCACCTCTCCGGAAATTAACCCTTCGCTACCGGAAACGCCAGTTTCGCTGGATTTCGCCGAAACCACCGGGGATTCGTTGCCGCCGAAAGAAACGGGAATCGATCCCGAACTACTTTATTTTCGGTGAGTAATTGTCTACCACGGCGATATGTCACGAGTTATTTTGGTTCACCCTCGTTTGCGCTTTAGACAATTAAGTGACGAAACATATACATATATATATATATAGACGGACATAGGCACTCCGTTTCTCGTTTCTATTATTACAAGCTTAATACAATTATCTAGAATGTTAGCGATTGTCTTATCATTTTTTTATCGTTACTTGATGCACAAGGGGAAAGACCAACTCGGGGATAGAAAATGCGAAGGGCGTTTATTTCGGAGGTGCCTTATTTTTAGAAACTACTCAATATAAAACATGCATATGCGAGACGAAGCATTGTTATCAAAATTGGTTCACCTTTTTTAATGTTTCGCGATTAATTATTTATTAATCGACTCGATTTAATTTTAGCGACGGCCAACGAAGAATCGATATAGTGTTAGTCTACCAGGAAGAGAACGAAGGAGTAATGACTGAATTAGAAGCTCGTCGGCGAGAACAGAGACGAGTATTTCAACAGAATCTTTTGAAAGAAGGTCTGCAACTAGAGCTCGAGCCAAAAGAGAGCTCGTTTGACGGAAAAACGTATTTCTTAAAATTACATATACCTTGGAAAATCAAAGTGCAATACGCCGAAATAATGAGTCTAAAACTACCCACAAAGAGATTCAGAACGATCCCTATGAAAACTTGGGTACGTCTTTTACGAAAACCAGACATACATTAGGCATGTTCTATAGGTGTCGTATTCTATACCACGTAAATAATATCCGAATTAAAAAAAAAAACAGGATACAGACGGTACCAAAGAAGTATCGAAATTCTGGGCGCGATGGGCGCGGTGGTCCAAATGGATACATAAAATTCATACTTGGGATACGTCGAAATATCCTGAGGAACCACATTTTTATGACTACATAGATTCCGGCGATCGTGAGGAAAGGTATTTAAATAATGCGAAATTATTATCGTATATATATATATATATATATATATATATATATATATATA
>NW_020221331.1:24851-46800 GCF_003070985.1 Temnothorax curvispinosus
GAGAGAGAGAGAGAGAGAGAGAGAGAGAGAGAGAGAGAGCTATATATGCTATCGTCGAACTTGATTATCCTTGATTAACCTTGATGTTTGGCAGGTTTATCGTAAAGGAAAGGGATAATGCTTATACGCCCGCTCAGAGATCGTTAATAGTGATGCAGATATTATTGCGAGCGAGATACGACGAGAACCATGAAAAATCTGGTATTCGTAGGCTTTTAGCGGACGGAACGTATGTCGATTGTTTTCCTTTGCACGAGGGTCCTTATAATAAACCTATGCGCAACGGAGAGATTCTTGATAGATACCTGTTGTACTTAATATGGGCAAGACCCGCGCAATGGTAGTAAAAAATATTACTTTGAGTGTTCAATGTTGCATAATAAAATATTTGAGATTTTTTTCATACATCTTTATAGGTATAAGAAACAGCCGTTATGGTTAATAAGACGATATTTTGGCGAGAAAATCGCTCTTTACTTCGCGTGGCTAGGATTTTACACGAAATGCTTATATCCACCAGCAGTGGTAGGACTTTTATGCTTCGTTTACGGTCTTGGAAGCATGGAGGGTGAAGACAATATTCCCAGCAAAGAAATATGCAATTCTAATATAGCTGGTAAATATTCGTCATTGCAATATTTTTGTACAATAAAAGTCTCGCAAACTCTCTCAAAAAATTATTCTGCAATGTCTGTAATATTTTTAATTTTATGTAACGCAACATTTCAGGAAATATTACTTTGTGTCCTCTTTGTGATAGAGCATGTAACTATCAAAAACTCGGCGATTCCTGTATATTCTCGAAGTTGACTTACTTATTTGACAATCCCGCGACTGTCTTCTTCGCTATTTTTATGTCTTTCTGGGGTAAGATTTGAAATAGAGTTAAATACCTGCTTCCACACAATCGTGCGTATCTACGCACGTTTTAACGTGTTCGCTTTAATTTGTCCGACATTGCTGTAATAGCTACCACGTTTCTCGAGCTATGGAAACGGCGACAAGCCGTGCTCGTTTGGGAATGGGATCTTCAAAACGCCGAATACGACGAAGAGCCCAGACCTGAATTCGAGACGTCTGTTAAAACGTTCCGGATAAATCCCGTAACGAAGGAAAAAGAACCGTATTTACCCGCGTGGTCTAAAGCCGTTCGATATTTGGCTACTGGCTCAATAGTATTTTTTATGGTAATTATATCACGCATTTCCATTTTCTTCGACATGCAATATTTCGTCATAGATTATATTATCGTTGATACTTTTTTGCGCAGATATGCGTAGTCCTCGGAGCGGTTTTAGGGACGATAGTGTATCGCATTTCGTTGGTTGCCGTCTTTTACGGTGCAAGCGGTAGTTTTTTAAAAAGACACGCGAAAATATTCACTTCCATAACCGCCGCCCTCATTAACTTGGTAATAATAATGATACTCACGCGAATATATCATCGGCTGGCTCGTTGGATGGTCAATATGGAAAATCCGAGAACGCAGACGGAATACGAGGCCAGTTATACATTTAAAATCTTTTTATTCGAGTTCGTCAACTTTTACTCTTCTTTGATTTACATCGCCTTTTTTAAGGTATAAGGTATATTATTAACATATGACATTGCGACACGAACACTGCTGTTTGAGCTTCAGTTCGAGCATCATCGTTAATTTATTTTAGGGGAGATTTTTCGTCCATCCTGGCGATGCAGATGCGAGAGCCTCGGAATTTTACCGTATTAAAACGGACGTATGCGATCCCGCTGGTTGCCTTTCGGAAGTCTGTATTCAACTTGCGATTATAATGGTCGGTAAGCAATGCTTCAATAATTTTGTCGAAATCTTATCGCCGAAATTGTGGAATTGGTGGCGCAAGAGAACGCAAGTCGCGGCGACAAAGAACCATGATAGAAGATACACCTGTTGGGAGAAAGATTATCAGCTTCAAGACCCAGGAAGATTAGCTTTATTCGATGAATATTTAGAGATGAGTGAGTCACATATTATGCGTTTTACAGAGAGATACCTTTTTACAGATATCTTTTACAGATATATTTTTGCCTTTTTATGATATTTATAGTTCTGCAGTATGGATTTGTAACATTATTCGTAGCAGCGTTCCCATTAGCGCCTCTATTCGCTTTACTGAATAATATCGCTGAGATAAGATTAGACGCGTACAAAATGGTTAAGGAGGCTCGGAGACCGTTAGCCGAGCGAGTAGAAGATATTGGCGCTTGGTCCGGTATTCTTAGGGGTGTAACTTACGTGGCGGTGGTATCGAATGTACGCACGCACATATAAACAAATTTATCGAATCTCACAAGTCGCTCTAGCCCTCGGTTACAAAATATACATGTTCTAGGCCTTTGTTATCGCGTACACATCCGACTTTATCCCACGAAGCGTGTACACGTTCGTTTATTCGCCCACTGAAGATTTGGTGGGTTACATCGATAGCTCTCTGTCAGAATTTAATACTTCCGATTATCGCGACGATATGAAGAGCGACATAGATGGCGAACATCCAGAGACGTGTCAGTACAGAGGCTACAGAAATGGTCCAGATCACTCTAATGATCCTTACGGACTCAGCCCACAGTACTGGCACGTTTTCGCCGCGCGTTTAGCTTTCGTCGTTGTCTTCGAGCACGTTGTAAGTCGACTCGTTCTTTTACTAATTAATATAAAGATAATAAATTGATTGTTTCGATGGAGGGAATACTTTTTTTTTACAGGTTTTCGCACTTACCGGTATTATGAGTTACGTGATACCGGCTGTACCGCATTCTCTGACAACTCAGCTGCAACGCGAACGATTGATCGCTCAGGAAGAAAAGTATGAAAAGGAAATAAAAGGGAAAGAAGACGAAGACGATTTACTTTCGGTTTTAAGAGAGGCGGGAAGTATCGGTAGAGGAAGCTGGGCTAGACGATTCAGCAAATTGAGCGACGCTCTAGATACTCACGCTGATGTTAGGCATAGTAAACGCAGCGATAGCTCCACAGTATGGCAAGTCCCATAAAATCAAGCCAAATCTTCTCTATTATGTAAACATTTCCTATTTTCAGTATCATTTCCAAATAACTTATATTATATAAGTCCAAGTCCTATAATAAATTTACACTTACGCTTTTCAACATTCTCGCCCCTAATTATTACCAGATGCACTGTAAAAAACGCAGATGTAAGGTAAAAATTACAAACATACTGTTACATAATATACTTTTTTATTTTACATAATGCCATATTTTTTTTTCTAGAAATTATTACAATCTATTATGTGTATATATATATATATATATATATATATATATAGAATATATTTATAATAATATACATGTATTTTCTCTCTCCTCTCTCTCTCTCCCCCTTCTCCCTCCCATTCCCTCCCTCTCCCTCTTTCTCCCTGTCTCTCTCCCTTTCCCTCTCAATATATATATATATATATATTCATTTCGGTACACGTCACTTTCTTACGTCTATTACTTTAAAATCTAAATGTCTAATTACATTAACATATTTTTTAATGGAAACTATATCACAGTTGTGTTTGAAGGAGAGACGGGGATTTAAAGGAAGGAAGCCATTCAGGTAACTGATATTGAGCATAGTCTATTCGGTAAGATTGTAAAATATGGTGATCACAAAGCATTGGCTATTTCAAACAACAGACTTGAAAATTTATCAAAATAGTCAAAATTATCAAATCACCACTTAATATTTTTGATATTTTCATATTTAATGGTTTATCATAATAAATACTTAATCTCAATCCATCAATCTATCCTAGACCTTTTTTACAATTTGTATGGCAAGGAAGATTTCAGCTTTTAATAACTTACCGAATGGACTAAGCAGCGACTGAAAATGTTCTTTTTTTTTCAACAAAGTAAAAAAATAAAACTGAGAAGGGCAACACTTAACTAGGTCCGGGAGGAGAGTTAAAATTAAACATGGTAGTGGGTGGACGTCCCGGTAAAGGTTTTGGTGGTAACCTCGGCGTCACTGATCCTGAAACACAATAGTACGAAAATAAATATCCGTTATATGAACACATAATCCGTTATATAAACGCGACATAATATCTCACCGTTAGGCTGCGTTGGTGGAAGTTTTGTAGGGCTAGGGCTATTGAAAGACATATGTCTCCGCGGATGAACGATAGTACAGCATGTATTTTCTAACGTGGAATTTCGGCGAGTCAATAATGCCGAACTACTTGAGTTTAGCGTCGCTGGAAGTCGTGGTGGTAATGTTACAGGTCGTGGTGGTAACGGCGGTGGTGAGATATCATCTCTCGGAGGGAGAATTGGTGCGTTTGGAGCTTGTTTTGCCTAAAGTTGTTGAATCAAATTTCTTACTTTCTCGAAGAAAATCAATACTTGTTCTATTTTTCATGTATCTTGATGTGCAGAGATATTTCTACTCTATTAATGCAATATACGGAAATATAAATTCGATGCAATCTGTCGATAAATCTGAGATTATCCAATACAGTAAATATCGATTTTTTTTTCACTAATTTTATCGAATAAACGAAAAATAATTTGATTTAAATACAACATTTCCCTTGAGAGGAAATCTAAATTCGTAATATTTTTAAATCTTGCTAAGTACGTAGAGATATCTCGGTATTGAATTTAAAAATTTTTCAAATTAAATGAATCTTATTGTTAGTTAATCTTGGAATCTTACTTGTTGTGGTGATCCGCTACATGAATTTTCTCGTGGTTTAGTTCGTGGTTTAGGTGGTAGAGGTGGTGGAAGTTGGCTAGGAGGTATATTGGGAGACGACGGTGTTGGTATTGCACTGGGGCTTCCACCTGGCAACGGTAGACACGTTGGAGCACTTATCATGCTATTTATAGTGTTTATATTAAAGCTGAAGTGATTACTTTGATGAAGGTAAGGAATCAAAGGTCCAGGAGATTGAGGGCTGCTACTCGATGAAGGAATCGAAATTGCTGACCCACTAGGTGGACTAGGTGATGCTGGAGGTGGCACAGGTGCTACGGAAAAATGACAAAAGTTATATATTCATATAATTATTGTTAATACGTGATTTAAATTTAGATGCATACCGAATATGACTGGCGCAAAAACGCTGAGATCCACTATGTGTGGAACTGTAATTTGTGATCCATGTGGAGGGGTTTCCGGTAATTCGTGGGGAAACGTGTCTGCTGAAGAATCGTGTAATCTTACGCTAGACGCTACCACATGTAACGGAGCTGGTAATCTTCCGCTTCTGGCTTTGATTCCTGGCGATTTCAAGTTCAATTCTGGCCATTTACGCGGCTGTTGCAAAAATTTAAAAATGTAAAACGTGAAAGACACACAATTTCGATATGCTGTATCAATGAAACGCTTACGAATCGTGGAGGTTGCCTGCATCCTCTTGGCTCAATTTCTAAACTTTTATTGTACAAATAATTGCTTATATCCGCATCTTTCATATTGGGATCAAAAGGACACAGGTTTTCAAGAAATTGTCTTATTCTAGACTCCACTAAAAGACAATAGGGTTGATTTTGATACTGCTGTATTTCACCAGTTATTTCCGCTACTTTTCGACGTTTGCTAAAATTAATAAGCTCCGGACTTGCCGGTAAATAATCCGGATTTCCCTCTTCAATATGCAGAATATTAGTCAAGTACATACCTAACAATGAAAAAAGAATTTAACTTTCTGTCGTAATTCTCTGACAAGGGGTCATTATGTTGGTAATACTTACCAAAGAATGGTACGCAAGGTGGATTGATAGATCTTAATTTCTCTTGATACTTTCGAAAATGATCGTTGTTGAGCTCTCGTGCTTCTTCCAATGCTTTTTCTAATCGTGCTGGCAATTGCTATAAAAATAACCATGTAAAAAAATAGTTTGATACAAGAATTTTGATTTTAATTTTATATATTTGCTCATACTTGAAATGTAAATTTTAATCTGAAAACCGACGCCGATCCCATAGCACTGATAACGGCCAAAACGCCGTTAAAATTATTGAGATCTTGCAACACCATCATTACTTCGATCGCACGTGATATAATGGCTAATCTCTCGTCGAAATTTTCAGCCTCTACTATTGTCTTTTCTAACCATCTTGTAAACTATTAAACCGCAGTAAAAATCAAATTAGTGTCGCATAGTAACGTAACACAACAGGCATTTCATATCACGATATATTTACGATGACTTGAAATAAAAGCTTACATTTGTCGTATGTTTAATCATCTTCAACAGATTCGGTGATGTTTTTTCCTTATCCTTTTTTGTCCATACAGAGCCAACTAACTCGGAAGGTTTTACCGTTCTATACAGATCGAACTCCAATAGTGTTAATTGTCTCGCTAATTCGATAGGATGTAACTGTAATTTATAAGTTGATTCAGTAATGGTAATTTTGGTAATGGTAATTAATATCTTGATTGTATCAAGGTGTTGGGGAGATATTATAAAAAAATAAATAAATAAATTAAAGAAGAAATTATCCGTATACCTGAAGTATTCCATATTCTTCCTCAGGAACTTTAAGATGCCACTCAATCGGTGGAGGAGATCGTTCAAAACTAAATGTGATGGGTCGTTGTTCCGACGGCTCGCATTTTCTTTGTACAATTTTTATCACCGAATCAACCCATTTCCGCATAGATTTACCGCTAACGGTATCCAAAAACAATTGCAATCTTTCTAAAAGATTTCTATCTCGTTCGAAATCGTAAAAATGATGATCCACCTAAGAAAATAAAACTGCGAATAATGACATTGTAAGAGAATCTGTAAGGGAAAATTAAAAAATGTTACTAACCCAGTGTCTTAAAACGTTCAAAACTCTAAACTGCACCGGTTGACAAAATTCTTTCCTATATCTTTTCCAATCTTCTCTAGCTATCTTACATACGGAAGGTTTGTCTTCTTCACCATAGACCAATGAAGGATCTGGTATATCGAATCTTTCTATTAGCAATGTTAACAATTCTTGAGGTGAGCAAAAACTCCTGTAATCGTTACAATAAATAAATCATTAATAAATAATTTATCTCATATGTGAAAAGAATTGGTACAGTATGCTACCATTTTACTTACCTGTAAGTAGTAAGGAATGTTCTTACAAAAGCTGGATCAGCATATATGTGATAAGTTAATCTCTCTACTAATTTTACCAAAGTTGCGCCCTTAATCAAGGGAACACCACCATTTTCCCTGGCCTCCAAAACAATATTTTCTGGACCATCTTGTTCAGTAAATTTATACAAGTGAGATGGAGGTAGCCTCAATGGGTGCTTTCTTTCCTCGTCCAAGAGGATACTATCTAAAGTTCTTTCCAACATACTTTTTGTATTCAACATCACTAAATCCGCCATCCAATTATTCTTGTCTTCGACAGATTTGGCAACAAGAATAACATTAGGGTGGTCCCTTGGTGCAATTTCAAAAGCATTTTTTAATTCTATATAAAAAATATTTTAATTAGGAAGATTACAAACGTTAACACAAAATTACAATAGAGTTATATATACGTTTACCTTCAGTATCTTCTCTATCAATAATATCGACTTTTCTAATAAAAAGTCTCTCTTTCAGTCGGAGTTCACCTTGATGAGCCGAATGTCCACCTACTCCGACCGCAACAATACCTGCCGCAACAGTGACACTGACTCTTTTACTACCAGTTGGTTTACACAATACTAATAAACCATCGAATAACAAGGCCTTTCTTTCCGTTAATCTTCGTCCATTACTAGCCACCTTTTTCAATGTATCCTCTGTAATGTATAAACATTATATAATGATATATAACTACTAATGATTAAAAGAAATGGTTGAAGATATCGAGAGATAAAGAAATATTTTTTTATTACCTCTAATAAACTCATTGCAACACTGCCCGATATCTCTTTGATCCCAACCGTCGACAGTCTTTTGTAGTTCACTAGTTTTCTCTAATGCCGCCTGTCTTCTTGCTCTGCTCTGCATTCGTAAGCCCGTATCCTTTTTTGGAAGATTTGCTACAGATTGCATTAATTCCATTTGTAGTGGTCTTAACAAACCTTGCACCTGTTCCAGAGTTTCGCCATCCTCTATATTAGGTGTGCGCTTCTGTAAAACCTGAGATTTTGAAATATAAAAAGTAGACTGTTGTAAAAATAATTTTGTATATACGCATACCAAAAGTAAAAAGGTACCTTTATGTAATCAAAATACAGGAAACAATGCCATATAGGTTGCAACAAAAGTTTTGGTAAATAATATTTAACAGCCTCCTTAAAACCATGGCCTGCTGCCCGCAAAGCCGTACTAGCTTCCGGTCTTGACAATAAATTTGTTAAAACTTCCCGACTAGCTGGACTATTAATATCTTTCGCATATCTAAAGATAAAATATAATTAGTAAGAATTTTACATATATCGCACAAATATAATACATACTTAATATAAACGTCAAATTCTGCTGCCTCTGCTAATTCTTCAAAGCACGAACCAACCGTAAGTGTTTGCTTCTCTTCCGTAATTTCCATTATATCTTCTAAACTGCCGAGTAAAGTCATAGTAACTTCATAAATATCTGTAATATTACTGAAAAGCGTCTCAAGTTCGCTTTTATCTTGCGCTAACTTGGCAATTTCTTCACGAAATACCTAATAATGGAAATTATTTTTTAAATCTTTCTCGATAAAATTTTAATTTATTCCCCAACACAACATCTATGCCATTATTACCTTGATAATCATATGTAAGTCACGGATGTAATGTCGTTCATCATGAATGAGATCTCGAACAGACTCTTCATAAGTCTGCGAAACAACTGCACTCAAGCTACTTTGTGGACCTTCCGTACAATCATCTTGGTGAAACATGTCCATCAGTACCTATTGATAAATTACATTGTTTCAAATAATTATTTCCAATATTTTTAATATCTCAAACATCAATACAAAAAAAAAAAAAAAAATAGCGAATGGAATATTTAATAGTTGGAATGTTTATCATAATTTTGTATCAATGACAAAAATAACCACCGCAATAGCATGCAATACAAAAGTGATAAAAAAAGATCAACAGAGGCTATTATTAAAATTTTTCCATAACAATTTGTATGCGTTAAAATGCTTCTTGTTAATATGTATATTCACATGTATATTATTAAATGCATGCTACAGTATAATTAGCATAAACATGGTAATATCGTGTATATGATTTACATTTTATATTAATTCTCTACATTTAAAAAAGATAAAAACACACATACTTAGCACATAGAAAGAATTACGCAATTTTAACAAATTATATTTCTTTTATGGCTAGCTATAAAAAAGTGGAAAACATGAAAAAGTTGAAGAAAGCTTACTGATGTTTAATTTGCTCTAACGTTACGTTTGACGTTGATGCTAAAACATGTTTATTCTGCACACATTGTATAAAAGAAATATATCAACAAGCAATTCTTTAAACAAGCAGTAAGTTATATATGTTGTTAAACAAGAGGGAAATGACACAATATTTGTGCACAAAACAACTAGATAATCAAGATAAAGCATTTATCCAAAACTTATGTATTAAGAAAAAAAAACTTGTGTTCTTAAATATATTTTCTCTAATTTTAAAATCTTAAACTTGATTTATGAATTTTATTTATATTCACGAATTAGAAAAATATGATCAAAACGATTTAAAAAACATGTCGGACATATTTTAAATCTTCTTAAGGCAATCAATTGAAGTATTATAAAAGTGTCTTTCCTAGATGAATTAGATATTTTGTAATTGCGACATTATAATCACATATTTTACTCATTTAAATAGTATTATGATTTTATCAATGTTTCTTTTTTGTATATAATGTAACGAAAGTTGCGCTAGATTATCTAGTCAATTTTTCCAATAAATTATCTAGTAGGAAACAATAAGAAGTCTTTTAAGCTGAGGAACAATAATAGAAAAACAAAAAGGAGATGTAATATCAAAGGTAACTTTTTCTAAAAACAATACAAAGATAGCAAAAAAATATTATGACACCTTGAATCTTTTCTGTGCAATCACGAGTACGTACCACCTAGAACAGCATGAGCGAAGAATGAACATGGTTGGAGTTGTTATATATTAGTGGAAAGCATGTAATCAAGCATAGAATATATGCAGCCACAATTAGCCTAGTGTAGCCAATTCTGAAATTCGTTAGTGTGCTATCTTGCTAGTAGTAGAGGCTTCAAATTACGGAGTATGAAAAAAAATTTACAATTTCCATTTTTTATCCATTTTAAGCCAATATAAACTAGATGATGCATTTTCAAGTGAATTAGGCAAGTGGGATAAAGGAAACTAACTTGAATCGACAAGTAATAAGCAAACTATTACTAGCAAGGTATTATATTTCTCTACTGCCTATTTAGTGCAATGTAACACCACTCGTTTTAATCACGTTTCCTCTATACAAGCCTCATAAACTATGTGTACCATTGTGTCTAGATATTTTATAAGACTGATTCGAAATATTTCAAGCATCACATGATAAAACTATTAGTATCATGGTACACTTAACATATCTACATATATATTACATATATATATTAATATTCACAATTTAAATATGCATATATATATATATATATGGATATGGGATATACTCAAATCAGTCTTTTAATGCAAATGAAAAGACACGATACAGAGTAGATGTTGGTTAATTAAGGTGCAGTACGGAGAAACAAGACAAATTGCATATTTCTACAAACAATGTCTTACCATATCCGCGTACATCGCGACTCTTATATCCTCACACGAAATCTCTACGTGACGAATATTCTTGACATAATTTCCAGCTAGCTGAAAAGAAAGTAATGTTAAATATTTCCAGGCAATTCTTTCAAAATAGAAACAACAACTAACTACCAACCTTCAAAATATCAGCAGAAATATATTCCAAAACACCGACTACAAACAGGCTAACTTGCGAGTCAATTTTGTGCTGTAACACTTCCTAAAAAAAAAAAAAAAAAAACAAGAATGTATTACAATTACAAAAGTTTGATTACATGGTTTTACATAAGATTCTTGAACTTGCATGCAAATGTGTAAATAAACTGTGCCATAAATATGTACTTTTTGTAATAACTGATGAATCTTGTCAACTGGTAGTACTAACGGCGACTTCTTTTTCCCTTTCTCTAGAGCGTCTCTTGCATCACGAAGAGCCCATCTATCAATAGGTGTAGGAAACGTCCGTCTTACTCTTTCCTCTACATCTTGAGGAGTCTGTGGAGGTGGATGTCCACAAAGCATGCCTAGCATTCTTAAAATTAAACTCTCCACATAGTCTAAGGCATCTTGGCGAGCTTCGAGACTAGGATGTACTTGTTCTAGTACCTATAAAGTAACGAGAAAATGTTTTTCTTGGCTATTAACGCAAGTATTTGTAGTATATTGTTGTTATCAATTATATTATTGGCCAAAGATACACAATTATATTACCAAATATACTTTAGGACAGATATACGTCGACGAACGTCGGAGAGTTGACAGAGTAGGAGACTAGAGATAAGCGCGAGGATACGATATAAAAAAATCTACCAATCGTCGATGTTGAGACAGGGGAAGGCATTTGAGAAATCATATGGTGACCGCGCACGGCGATGACGTCGTCGGTCTCGGTGTCGTTGATCGATCCAGCCTCGACGTAAAATCATTGGGACGAAAAATGATCGAGCGCTGGAGCGCGAACAAAACACGAGAAGGAGAGGCGGGGGTGAGATGGAGGGGATAGAACGGGATAGTAAAAGACAAGAAAGCGAGGTATACAAGACGGGGGCATGGAACGAGCGAAAAGGAGGGAGGGAGAGAGGGAGAGAGATAGAGAGGTAGAGAGAAGGAGATAGAGATAGATGAAGCGACAAGGAGCGGAGCGGACTCAGCGGACTGCGGAGCGGAATCGAAGAAGCGGAGCAACGAAAGATGTACCTTGCGCAGAGAGTTGACAAACACTCCCTTCCACTTGGCAGCGTTCTCCTCCTTCTGAAAGTCGTAGCCCGACGGCTCGCCCACCGCTGACGCCGGCGACGAAAACATTTCACCGAGTGCTCGAGAGTCACGCGCGCTTGTCTAATTGTAAGAAAAGTTCGTGGGATTTCCAAAGGGCATATCGTCAGCATTCGCGAGAAATCGGCCGAGACGTCCGTGGTGTCGTTCCGCGGTCCTTAGCTCTTTAACATCTCAGTCTCCTTGCGCGCTGGCAGCCCGATCGCCCAATTGCCCGATGGCTTTCGTTGCTCTTGACAGTGTACTCGACGATCGACAGCTAAGCCAGACGATTGTATCTGTGCGCTGCTCTCGCGTTCCACGCGCTCGTCGTTCCCGGCAGCGTCACCGAGGCTGATGAGGCCGAGGCCGTGACCGAGCCAAGAGTCCGAGCTGTCCGAGAGCTCTGGCACTCGCACATCTTACACGCCCTTTATTCCGTGATTTTTCCCTGAATCCGTAACAAGCACCAGCGTTAACATCACCGACATCGAGAAACTGGAGCTGGCAACAGGCAAAGTGGCAAGTTGGGAACTGAGCATTGAGCAACTGAGAACTGAGCCTCTCTATGATGGCCGCGAGAGGCCCGCGATCCGCGATACATACAATCGCCTTCGGACAATTTATCGATAAATAGGAGTAAAGGGATGGGCAGTTGGTTCGATCGATCGATTACCTCACCGATGTTTTCAAATTCGCCCAATCCCCAGTATCCCCACTGATCCCTACGTCACCGCGTTCCTTCTTGTCCGCGTCCGACCTGCGAAATTTTTACTAGACTTTCATAGAGACATGTCATAACGACGTGCTCGGCTCGAAATTTTATTTGCCGCACAAGTTATATTTTTCGGACCAGCCGATTGGCCATCGAGATGGAAAGGGGGGTGCTCTCTCGGGACTTTGGGAATTCTCTATCCGACTAGTTGGAATCTAGTAGATTCCAACTTTGCCGCCACCGCCGCCGCCATCTTATGATTGTACATACAACGCCCTACTGTTTATTGGTCTATATTTGACCAATTAGGAACAATTTCACCAACCACAGTTAGCTTAACCGATGGTTAAAGTTAGCAGAATTGACCAATAGAAATGAATCCACCCTGCTTTCTATTTGTCAATCCTGCTAACTTTAACCGTCGGTTAAGCTAACTGTGGTTGGTGAAATTGGCCCTTAAGCCCGTGGCACATAGAAAAACTTAAACAGTAAAACTCAAGCAGTAAGCAAATCAGCCAATCACAGTCAAGAACTTAAGGCACGGCCCTAAGCGGTAGCGAATCCATACCGTTGATTTCTTATTGCTTAAGTTTTACTGCTTAAGTTTTTCTATGTGCCAAGGCCCTTAGAAGGAGGAAGAAGTTCGCGTTTCTCTACTAAAATATAGGACTCTAAGGCCGGTATTCATAGTCGGTTCTTATATTTAAGACCATCTTAAGTACAATCTTAAGATGTCATTAACCAATCACAGAGCCGTATTAGCATCTTAAGATATTACTTAAGACGGTCTTGAAATAAGAACCGACCATGAATACCGGCCTAAAGCCCGTTTCAGACTACGGATTGGGATTGAGATTGGATTGAAATTTAATCAATCAGAACAGAGAAACTGATCTCAAGTTTAGTAAACTTAGCTCTGATTGGTCAAATTTTAATCCAATCGCAAACCTAATCCATAGTCTGATACGGGCATAAGGCCTGGTTTCACCAACGTAATTTAATCTAATCGGTCGATTAAACTCAATCTTCGTCTCTTTCTAACTGTCCCCCTAGAAAGAAACGAAGAGTGAGTTTAATCGACCGATTAGATTAAATTACGTTGGTGAAACCGTGCCTAAAGCCCGGTGTCCACGATGCAAGAACTGTGTCTAAGTTTCGATTTAAGCCAATCAACTTGCAGCTCTTACAGAAAAGTAGCAGTTTCATTGGCCTAAACCGAAACTTGGACACAGTTTTTGCATCATGGACACCGGAAAGGTCTATCCAGACAAACTTGCATAGGTGCATAACCATATGCATAAAGAAACGGATTGGTCTATTTTCTTATGCACATGCATATGGACCAATCAATTCTCTTATGCTTATGTTTATGCGCTATGCAAGTTTGTCTGGATAGACCTTTCCGGTGTCCATGATGCAAAAACTGTGTCCAAGTTTCGGTTTAGGCCAATGACCTTAATGTGGGGTCTACAATGCGAGTCGTAAGAATTGACCAATCACAATCGAATTTGAGGAGAATAATCGACTGTGATTGGTCAATTCTTGCGACTCCCATTGTAGACCCCGCATAAAAGGTAGGACATGGGCAGTGAAATGCTGTAGCAGCGAGCAGCAGTTTAGTAATTTCCTAGAAATCTTTGGCTCATTTTTGACGCAAATGTTTGCTGCTCATGAAATTGGTCCTATACAGCCAATAGCTAGCCGACAGAAATGACTTGATTATTTTTAGTTCTTCTGAATATATTTCGTTCATAAATCGTTTGTGATTGATTCTGAAGGCCAATTTCACCAACCACGGTTAGCTTAACCGACGGTTAAAGTTAGCGGTATTGACCTTAATGCGGGGTTTACAATGGCCGTGTTCAGCAGACACAACTGTTGAGTTCGTCTTATCAACACTCTGCGTTGATTGATTGGTTCTAAAAGTAAGAGCCAATCACGTTCGACTGTTACTCAACGGCTTGGTCTGCTAAACGCGCCCAATACCACCAATACTATTGGTCAATACCGCTAACTTTAACCGTCAGTTAAGTTAATCGTGGTTGGTGAAATTGAGTCCGTTTTTAACATTTGTGACCAATTAGTTTTTTTGAAATTAACCATTTTATTTTAGTCACACGATATGTCAGCCGACACTTTTTAGTAATTATATAAACAGATTTTGTGATAACTATAATTAATAGGAAATCGTTTGTGACTTAAGCCTTGTGTCCACGATGCTAGAACTGTGTCCGAGTTTCGGTTTAAGCCAATGAAACTGCTACTTTTCTGTAAGAGCTGCAAGTTGATTGGCTTGAACCAAAACTCGGATGCAGTTCTAGCATCGTGGACACAAGGCTTTACAAATATACTAGTGTTTTACGTTTGAGGAATAATACATTTCTTAATTATTTGCAAAATACCCGTGGTAAAAGTCACGGTGCGGTGGCCAATCACTTCTCACCTTTCTGGAACTAGCGAGAGAGTATTGGCCACGCGTTCCTAGGGTGGAAACGTGAAAAGTTTCATGTAACTTATCAGGGTTGCGTTCCAAAATTCACTCTGAGTAACTAAAATCTATAGTTTACGTCACTGTATGTACACTATAGCATTTTAGTTAACTAGAGTGAATTTTGGAATGCAGCCCAGCTCTTTCTAACAGAAAGAGATAGTTTTGGAGCAGCTGTCATATCACGTTTGTTTAATGTTTACAGATCTTTTAATAAACTGAAAACTTGACCACCATGCGTAAAGGCCCATTTGGAAGAATGCTACTGGCGATTCGAACGATTTCGCAGTCATTAAAAAAATCATCAACTCGCTCAAAATTCAATTTGTCGTAATGATCTCAAAGCGCACGATAGTTGCAACATTACATGTATTGTACACATACAGTATAGGATAATTCCAAGATTAACAAGACCAAATAATTTTTATTGTACGTATTGGTTCATAGGCTCGTAAGTCCATTTTGGAAAAACTCGTTTGTACAAATTCATCAACACTGTATCCTGAGACTTTAGTTGATCATTGAAGATGCACTTCATGTGTCCGTGTGTACCTATGAAAAATCGAAAGTGAATTACACTTACTACTTATTTAGCGGTAAAAGTAAAAGTAAAGGTAAAGCTATACCAGTGCAGACACAAACAAAAGAGATGCAGTTGATATATCGCGACATCAACCATTAAGGTGATCCTAAAGCCGTGATCCTAACTGGTTTTTCTCAGTTTTTTTCTTAACACTAATCTTTTAATTGACTTTATAGAAATGCAAAATTCTTGTCTAGAATTAAAGTACGCATCAAAATCTAGGTCATGGTGGTCGAATTTATATCGAAAACGAAAAAAAATTAATATTTTTTGTTATACGTGACGACCACCACATATAAAATCGACCACCATGACCTAGATTTTGATGCGTACTTTAATTCTAGACAAGAATTTTGCATTTCTATAAAGCCAATTAAAAGATTAGTGCTAAGAAAAAAACTGAAAAAAACCGGTTAGGATCACGGCTTTAGGATCACCTTAATAATCAACTATTTACCAAGGGGTTCCTTTATATGGCCTCTACGTCCATATTTGGTTCTCAATTGGATTGGCTTGAACCATTCGATATCTTCGCGATGAAAGAACATGAAACGCACAACCACCGATCTTTTATTCACCTTGTACGGGTGACCACTCAAAACAACTCGTTTTAGGACAATTCTGTTGGGATTACAAGATAACACACTACCAGTCGCAATTAATTCCTGAAATAACATCATTATCATTTCAACTAGATAGAGGACTCACAGTCTCGTGTACGATAAAGATTTAATATAACATGTAATATAATAATATTAACAAAATACATACGAGCTTGCCACTTTTATTCTCGACGTAACATAGGATTGGACACGGTGAAAAAGTAACCGGTGCATACATACTCGCCACTACAGTACTATCGGGGTGAAAGTATCTCTCGTACTAAACAAATATATTTGTCACGATGAAATATAAATTTGTACAAGAGATTATATAACTTAATGTTTTTTTACATTATAAAAGCGCATCGACCCACCTTATGCTTGGCACCGTTTGTATGTTGGCTAAATATTGGACATGCCGCAAATCGTCTAAATCCACATTGAAATATCAATCTTTCCTTTGACTTGATTGGTCGTGTGTAATTGCTCGAATGTTTCAACACGATGTTTAAAAGAGACATTTTATGCTCATAAGGAAGTAAGGCGACCACTATTAATGGTTTATTTTCTACCATAGCAAATGCCTTGAAAGCTTCTCTGTTAACATGGATGATACAAACTTGTATATAAGATCCTGGCTGAAAGTATATACATACATACATACATATGTATACAAATAAACATTTAATGCAAGATTAATACTGAAAAAGAGAAAAAAAATTCGTCAATATACGTACCGTGACACCTTCGATATCTTTACGTTCTTTATAAATACATTTTCGCCTGCGATCGTAATCGGCGAATTCAATTATCCGAGAATAATCAATAGGAAGATTTTCCTTTGGATCCCATGGACTAGTACGGAATGATTCGAGACCTCGATATTTTTGGAATCTTGCTTTAGCCAAAATGTTTTGAGGTGTATCCACTTCGTCGGGAAATTGCGCGTCCAATTTTGCCTCTGTATGTTATTAGAAAATTATTGCTAAAACGATAATCAAGAATGATACATTAAATCAGTAGATACATAAAATTACAGTAACCTTTGAAGTTTTCCATGGCTTGCTTTTCTTCAAACATATCAATATCCTGGTCGTAACGCTCCTCATCCAGTGGCGCTTCCGATATCGTAATGGTCTCATATTGTTCGTCATCCTCCAAATCTTCACTACTGGCTGCTTCAGATCTTGCCTCTTCCACAGACATATTGTCCTCCGATTCATTCCCCGAACATACACCGAGGCTTTCTAAACAAAGAAAAAAAATTTGTTTTTAAAAGTTTTTAAAACAATTAAACGAGATTAAATACAATTTTTTAGGAGAGAACGGAGAGAAAGAGAAAGAGAAGAAAACTTATGTAATAACCTCCATCTTCATCCGGTATCCATGCAGCTTGATATTCAGAGGTTCCTTTTGGCACAACCTTGACAATTTTTCTATTTCTATTGTTTGCCGCTTCAGCCAATTCCTCTTTCGTAGGCCACGTTTGTTCAGCGTCCATTGGGTCAGGAATATATTCACTTTCGAGGGATTCCTATAAATTTTAACATTTTTAATTTAAATTGCACGTATCGACATGCAATTTTATTACTAATGCTATTAAAAATCGCATATATAATGCAATAAATTAGCAATAATTTGGACACGTTCTCTATAAATGTTCGTGATTCCCATAATAATTTCTCACTCTCACTCTCTCTCTCTCGCTGCTCTTAATGCTGTTCAAATACTCGCCAGAATACTTGCAATACCGAAGATATTGATAAGAGCGTTAATAATACTCGCTTAGGAAGTTTTTGTAGCCACACCTATTTCGAGATTCGTACAAGTTATCAATATAAAAATATGTGCGAGAAACCTGTTTTTCTGGGTCTGCAGTTAGAATCATTTCGGTTTCATTTCTCTGTTCCGTTTTCATTTTATCATCAGAAAGATACTTGATCCTCTCACCGTGTTCAATTAAATACGGATCTGTCGACGTTTTGATGCAAGACATTTGAAAGTCTCCAAAACCTGGTATGTGAACCAAATCATTGGCCGACAATGGTGCGGTGCCTCGTAAATATCCACTGACCATGAGAGTTCCAAACTCAGGAGAATCCTGACGAGATAAGAATTACGTGATAATTAAATGGTATTCAATCTGATCTTTACGCACAATACACATTTTTAAATACAATAGTTTTACGTACTTGATCACATTCATAGGAGACTTTCTCGGCCAAAAGATATGGTCTTATATCTTTGTAAAACAAACTTCTTTGCTTTTGTGATCCAGCACGCCGTAACATATTTAAGCAATCGGCCGCAGTGTCCAATTCAAGAACTTTTTCTTCGGGAATCCATTTTGAAATTGCACGTTGCACAGATTGTTTATACTCTTGACGTTTCTATTCATAATTTACAAAGAGTTCTTCACAATAAAGAGTTAATTAATTTCTATATTTGCTTCAAAAATTTTTAACACTTTGAGTGCCATGTCACCCATATCTGGGTGATGTGTAAATTTCCGCAAAGGCCCCGTCGCGTCCATTTGTGAGTGACAGTCTTATTTATCCGATTAAGAATAATTTTACTAAATATTTAAGACGTTAAAGAAATAATATAAATTTTATTGAGACATAAGAAAAGCAATAAAATATTAAAACAACATATTAGATAATATTAAGTTCAAGGTGCCAAAATCAGTTTGGCATTCAAAGTGTTAAACGTATCGTTGCTTACCTTAATATGAAGTCTTTGAATATTATGCACCGCAATCATTGTAGAAGGTAAACCTTGAGCGAGGCAAGACACGATAATTTCCTTGCCCCAATCGTCTATAATATCTCTTTGCGTACCATCGTTTGTTTGACTCGCGACAGAAGTAACAAAGAGTATCGTGGTAGCAACTTTGGCTGCGTCTAATGTTGCTAAAACGTCGCCCATCGACGGTACGACGATAGAAAACCGCCGTTTCAGTCTTGGAACACTAAAATAATACAAATACATAAATATATGTGTATTATATA
Source organism: Temnothorax curvispinosus (assembly GCF_003070985.1). Taxonomy (NCBI): domain Eukaryota; kingdom Metazoa; phylum Arthropoda; class Insecta; order Hymenoptera; family Formicidae; genus Temnothorax; species Temnothorax curvispinosus. The sequence continues at coordinate 44,248 of NW_020221331.1, forward strand.
AAATATTAACAAATTTTTAATTTATTTTACTAATAATAGAATAAGCAAGTTCTTTTCCCGTTTTATAGCTTACCCAATATGTATAATGCCATTTGGACTAGTAGCAACATTAGCAGTTTCAGCCATGTTAGTTACAGCAGATACAATGTTCTTTATGTCCACGTCACTTTGCAACGGTATAACGCAGATAAGAATAGGTGCCGAAAAAAAACCACCGAGATTTCTCTTCTGCGCAAGTACTTGCTCGCGCTTCTTTCTTCTTAATTGCAACAATTGGTTTCTACGTTCATCTTTCCGAAGATTCTTCTCAAAACGCTTGGATGACTTTCCGATAACATTCTGTTTACCTATGCAAGAAAAAATAAGATATATCCTCTTGGAAATCAAAGAATGTTCCGTTTAAAACAGCATGTAGAATTTTAGTCGCTAGATTTTTACGAAAAGCTTACTACTTGTCAATTGAACGAGTCGGCTGTACGGTTGTAATTTTTATATTTTTATTACAAAATTTGTTAATATGTATATTACGTATATAGAAAGTTCACCTTTCAGATCGTTATTGATGGTACTTTTACTTCGATGCCTTCCGGTTTTGTGCTGTTTATTAGATTGTTTGAGCGCTCCTGGTCGATGCGTCTCTTGTTTTATCATATTCATTGTAACGAACTCGATACAACTATCCGAAAAGAAAAACAATAATTAATCGCCACGTGGTAGCCGGAGTAGTAACATAACCTATACATACACCAATATGGAATACGGTGTCGTATGTGTGACCCAAGCGGGGCGCGGGGCAGCGTTCCAAGGAGAAGCAAACTCAGGTACACTCAGGTGCACTTTATGCACTAAGTGCACGTTAAACTGCACTTTATTCCGTATTTTATTTATTATAAATTTTTAAGAGCAAAAATGCAAAATCGGGCTCTGTAGCTGACTGCATTATTATATAAAGAGTATATAAAAAAAAATTCACGAATTTATGTAATTTATTTTATGAGAAATCTTGTTATTACGAATCCGTTTGATTGGTTAACTTGGATGACGCGTGCCGCGCTCAGTGGAAACTCGGCCTAATTGGTTCTTACCTTTGGATCCAACCAATCACACTTAAGGCTGCGTTCGGGGAGCGTGCTATTAGCGCTATTGCATCGTTCTATCTTTATCGCTCATCAGGTGTAAAACAAGGATAGAATAAGCAAATAGCGCTGATAGCGCGCTCCCCGAACGCAGCCTTAATTCGTCATGGGTATAGCGACTCTCACACCTCATTGGCCGGAATACGGAGCGATGGAGAGCCGCCTTAAGACTTATACACCAGCGCCGCAATCGTAAGCGTGCGCACCTACAACGGCCGAAACGACACTCGTACCTCGTGTCTCGATAAAGGTGCCAATTCATGGGACGCTGAAAAACAGCGTTGAGCGACGTCACGTGACATCACTATGATGCCAGCGTCAAGAAAGAGAAGTTGGATTTTTCCAACTTCAAGCGTCAAAGCCAAAGCAACGCGAAGACGCCGAAATTTTGACGCTGTTTTCCTTTTCATGAATTTCAATTGACGCCGGCGTCAATTGTGGTCATGCGACCTTCTTGCCGCTGAAAATGAGCGTCGAGCGTCAGCATGAAAAGGCACCTTAATAACGGACGGATCACTCTTACGTTCTTATAGTCAGGCATAACGTACTTTCGCATAGTGTTCACGACAACCCGCATAATACATATTGTACGCGAGGTCCGTGACCTATCTCGTTATCGAGCTAATTACTCATCAGTGTAAATACTTACCGTTAAAACTGTACATACTTTGTGATTTGTGATACTACGTTCTTGTAAATATATGATTGTCTAATAACCCGAGTCATTACTTGAGCACGCAATCCTGATCGGCCATCGCGGCCAATGGTAGAATTCGTACACGCGAAACCCTACATGGGTAGCGACTATTGCGCGTCCCTAGCGGCCCCGAACAGAACCTTCCAAGTCGTGTATTGATGCGATTCAAAAATCGGGCGCGTATGCGAGTTGTAAAATGAATTTTTTAATAAACCTTAGTAAAACTTAATTGATTATGTTGGAGGTGGTTTGAGAGCGTATGTTGAAGGGGAGAATGTACTGAAGGCAAACCACCTTATGTATGTTGGAATAATTTCCCAAAAAAGTAGAGGAAATAAAAATAATGTCCTTGTGCTTAAAAAGCTCGGATTTGTTTGGGTGCTTTGCCTTCAATACATTCTCCCCTTCAACATACGCTCACAAACCACCTCCAACATAATCAATTAAGTTTTAAGCGGAGAGCACACACTTCTGCACAACGCATAATGCGTAAGCATAAGAAAATTGATTGGTCCATACACATATGCATAAGGAAATAGACCAATCAGTTCTCTTATGCTTACGCATTATGCGTTGTGAAGAAGTGTGTGCTCCCCGCTTAAATAAAGGATTTATTAAAAAAGTTATTTTACAACTCGCATACGCGCCCGATCTTTGAATCGCATCGATACACGACTTGGAAGGTTCTGTTCGGGGCCGCTAGGGACGCGCAACAGTCCA
>NW_020221332.1:0-9945 GCF_003070985.1 Temnothorax curvispinosus
ACGATATAGATAATTTGAGATTTCAGATTTGGTTGCACCAACAATTTTAATTATAGCTAGCATTAAACAAAATGAGTTAGTTCTTTTTATATTACGACTGTGTCCGCGACATAAAGTGTCAAAGAAAAAGTTTGTTAAAATAGAATTAGCCCTAAACGGTTATTTTAAACAGTTAAAGCAATTTAACCGTTTAACTTTTTAATCACCATTACCAGTGCTCGATTGTAGTTGTAACTAACGTGTTTGCCCTGGAAAGTACGACGCCAAGAATTCTAAAACAGACATAAAATTAATACGAGCGAGTTGTACTCGAGCGCAACGGGAAATTTCTATAATTTCTAGCGTTTTCCCCGGCCGGCGAACGTACCGAAAGTGGTGCGGTAAATGTTGGAAGGTTTAAATTCCTCCGTCGAGAGAGCCCCCCCTCAAAGGAAACTGCATTTGTAGTTGCAGCTCGCTGATTTACAACGCTGCAGTCTCTCGCTGACGTTTAATCCTTTCACTTAGCTCGCCGCGATAAAGACGCGCGCGCGCATAGGCACACCACCGCGTCGCGCCTGAAAGCTGTAGCGTAGAAAATTACTTACATTCAGTTAGAAAGTAATACAATGACACACTTAGATGGAAACTGTGCGTAGAATATTGCAGGAAAGTGCGACGCGCGTTCCAGTTTGCGCGACCGTGTGATGCAAATGAATTTGGCGTGAATGTAAAACGAGAAACGTCTTGAGACCAATTGTCTTATCTCGTATAACATTTTACGTCCTAATACTCTTGGATACGATACAATATTTTAACGGTGCGATACACACACACGTACACGCTCGACTTTTCTTGTGCAGTCTTCCTGAATAATTGTATCTGAATGAAAAAACTGTGCGACATTGAGCAACGGAAAATATAATTTTTCTCCGGTATTTCCATACGTGGAATGTTAAAGTTAAGAGAAAAAAAATTTCTATAAACTGACACAAGGCAACATCCTGCGGGCAGCAAACATTTTTTTTGTTTAAAATTTTTGCTATATACGTGAGATATGTAGTTCTTTGTTTTTATAAAAAGCACTTTGAATGAGGAAGTTCGAAGTTTACTCAGGCAAAAGCTTCGTTGTTATAAAATCTAAAATATTTGTTGTATTGAAATGTGTTTTCCGTAGAAGTGTAGGATATGAAGGACATTTAATTTAACAAATTCTTTGTTTTTAGACATTTTTTTATGAGAAAGATCTTAAGAGATTTTGAAGAAAATGAGAAGTGATATTTTTTATGCTACATATATTCTATGTCGTATAAATATGATTATATATCCATATAATTTCTGCGTAATTGATTTAATTTTACAAATTAGTTTTCCAAGTCATTTATTATATAGTAAAGGTAAAAAAAAAGTAGTATGAACGATGAATGGAGAATGTTTTTTTCTCATTGCCTCTTTATATCGAATAAATCCGCTGAGAGCGCGAAACTTTATTCGCGCTCTCAGCGGATTTATTCGATATAAAGAGGCAATGAGAAAAGAACATTCCCCATTCATCGCTCGCGAGATCACATCTTTCAAAAATTACAAAATGCGTTATGTGGAAGACGAAAGAGAATCGCTCGGAGCTTTAACTGATTCCCAGTATGTGGGGATGAGACTACTTGACGCCTGAGGATCGTCCGCGTAAGCCCGATAGAGTTGAAAACGAATGGCCATCGGTCGTTACGAAGCGCTTAGTCAGCCACTCGAGGAAGTGCCCGCCTGCACGTAATGTCGGACGTTGTACGATTCGTAGGTGGTTGACTTTCCACGAAGAAAATTCGGAATATACTAGGATTCTCTCCTTCCATCTCTTTTCCTCTCTCTCCCTCCCTCCCTTTCTCCCTCTCTCTGTCTGGCGACCGAGGCACGCCCAACCGTATCTCGTCTCTTTTATTACCGGTCAAATCGATAAGCGGCCGCCACCACTTCCTCCTCCATCGTAACTCTAACGAGTCCTTGCGTTTGAATCTTAATGACCCGCCTTCGGGACCCAGATCGCCCCATATTCGCGAATTACGTTGAGAGAAGACTATTGAGTCGTTGGGTCGAATTGATGGTGAGCGTAATTCGTGCGGCTGGCCTCGAGGAAAATGTTAATAGCAAGTAGAATGATGAACGTACATGTGAAGAGCATGGGAATGAGAAAGGCTTAATCAGCTTAATATTGCTATCTTTAATCGAAAAACGAAAAGCGCGGAGTCATCATTTGTAGTATTATTGAGGACAATGCCAGAGGGGAGACAATGAAAGAGGGGATTATTATGAATGTTTAAAGTATGTTTAAAGAATGTTTAAAGAATGTTTGAAGTATATTTGAAGAATGTTTAAAGTAATAATTTGCGCGAAAGGGAAATAAACAAATAATTAAAATTATGGTGTATATCAGGAACGTTTTCTGATGCTGAAAATTCATGTTCTTATCTGTCATGCCTCTAGTTAACCCTTTAATGCCCCCAGGAAATCGAGGAGCTGTAAGAGAAAAGAGATCTTTTTCAGGTTTCTGATAGAAAATTTTTTTACCAAAAAACATTGAAAAGTAATTGTTTATAACAATTTGTTTAAACAAAATTTTCAGAAATTGACAGTATGTAGTATTTAGTGCGCGCGCACGTACGAAGCTTTGCCATTGCTTGGAAGGAAGATTCCACTGTTGTAAACAGTCACCTATTTCGGCAGATGTAACTCAGATCAGCAACCTTAAAAACCCCAAAAACCCTAAAAACCAACTTATCTGGATTTATTCCGTCTTAGAAGTTGGTGATTGAGCTACTAACATTTTTACCCTACATTTTCATTTTTGCTTAAAATTTGACTCATTTTTTTATAATAACAATTGAATAACATGTCTCATAATTTTTTTTCCGGGTAGTATTGACCTCCATGAATAAAATAAGCCAAGCTGCTCAAAAGGTTATTATTTGAAAAAATTATGAACTTCTCCGTAGGTGGAACTTATATGGTCCTGGAGATGCAAAAGGATTAATATAATTAAATGTGTCTTGAAAAGATTACTAATTAGAATACGGTCTACCAAATATTTATTAATGCAGTCTACAAGAAAAAAACAAACTGGACAGTTAATAAATCAATTAAATGAAAAGTTAAACAGTGTAATTGAAATTGAAATTAAAAGCATTTGTTGACTGAGACACATGCATAAAGATATCTGTGGAACAAGCCTTATATATCCCTAAAATATTCGTGTATCGTGACAGTAACGGAGTTGAACACGTAAATAGCTTCGTTTAAATTGACGAAGTTTCGTCATCCGATTACAATTCCGTTCGCGGGATATGCGAGCGGATCAAAAGTTTCCATACGGTGCGCGTAACTTTCCGAGCTGCCGCGCGGCGATTCGCTCTTATCACGAGAGAAAGAGAGTGAGAGAGACGGAGACCCGCATTGTAAACTCATAGCTGGCGCGTGTTTAAACATTCCAGTCGTCTCCTTTCAAAATAATACCGTATTGTAACCTTATGACGCAGTTAACCAGCATAAGCGGCGCGAGTCAATGACGAACGCGTATACGTTGGGTCTCGTTCTCGTCAGAGGATGCGTTTCTGTGTATCACGCCGGGTATTGCAAATTGAGCAGGTGATTCGACCTCGGCGAATTATATTCTCTCGCAAAACGAGAGTTGCACGTAATAATTCACATCGAGGCGACATTTGATTTAGAACAGACTCAGATGGTGCGGCAGACGCGGCTGAAATATCCTTAATATCTTTAAACGTTTGAATCATGATTAATTAATCATAATTAATCATGATTCAAACGTTTCGCGAAATAGGCAGCTTGTTAGGAAGTATTATACGGCATCTGATATAATTAATTGTAAAGTTTGAAATTATTTTCTTGACCAAATGTGTGTGAGTGTCCAGATTTTTTTAATTGAGATATTATTAACGATCATTAATTGTTGCGACGTTTAATTGTTGCACGAGGTGTGGACGTAACCCGGCTTCAATTCGTCAATCGACACGAGTCGGCTTTTAAGAAATTAAATTTCCTCGCCGCAATCACGTTTTTAAAAATACAGATAGTACGGAAAGAGTAAAAAAAAAAAAAAAAAAAAAATATTGCGTGCGAGGCCCAGTTTCACAAGTGTCGGTTAACTTTTAATCTTAGATTAACTCACTCTTTGTCTCCTTCTAACGTCCCCCTTAGAAAGAGACGAAGAGTGAGTTAATATAAGGTTAAAAGTTAACCGACATTTGTGAAACTGGGCCTAAAGCGGGACGGTCTTTGAGCTAGGGGAACATCTGTTATTGTCGTCCGAATGCGAGGGACTGGTTGACCGGGAGCGGCTGATTTGGTAGTCGGCGTTTTTGGAACGCGAGTGCAGCTGCACCCCGCGAGCGCATGTATATTGAAAGGCGCGCGCGTGGTCGTGCTGGCATTTGACATTGCACCGCATATTATCCAAGGATGCACGAAATGCCGTAGCGTTTGCACGCGGGACGCTGCTGTTTGCCACTATTGCATGTAGCCGCGCACGGCCATTCCTGCATGTTTCAGAGGCTTGTGACACGGGCCAAGCTCTCTTCCCCCCTCTCTCTTTCGAAAGAGAAAGAGGATCGTCCACATTTTCTTGCGATAGTCGGCGAGGCAATATATGCGTGAAAACGCGAAAAAATCTTCCAGGAGACGTTTGCGAAGTTCTGCATTCGTGGACGTGCTCCTTTTAAATAACTCTAAGCGATTTTGCAAGACAACATAGATTCCCAATTCTTTCTATCTCAGAGATTGATGCGATAATAATGTAACAATAAATTTATGCAATAAATTCTAGATGATCGATACGCCAGGAACTAGAAAGTTATTATAGATACGAAGATTATTGCTTCGCCGGTAAAAACTTCTAGCTCTTCCTACTTTCATCAGTTATGCGAACAAGTCGAGAACTAGTCGCTAATACGCGGCCGTAACGCGAGAATTTATATACGTTCGTAGTTCAACCACGGTAATCGGCGATATTTTCTGTCGACGATAAGAACGAGTTGCTTTCTCGTTCGCGAGTTCGCATATTGCGTTTTGAGTTTTGTTGTAACTTGAAATTGCGCTGCAAGTTGACGCAAACTTGTCGGATAAGAAGTTACCGTCGTAATTTGCCCGCGCGAAGACTATAACCTTTGTCAGATAGATATCGTCGTTTATTAAACCCAGTGTTGATCAAGAACGATCGCTATCTGTGCTCCATGAGGCGTAAAGCCCGTTTTATACGAAGAATTTTATTCGTAATTTTATACCGTTCAATATATATAGAGAAAAATTTTCAGAGTCTATGCTTATGAACTCGCGCTATTTTTAGAGAGAACCATGCCCTAAGCATATATCCAGAAAACTAATAAATTTATGCGATTAGGCTACATATAATACGGATATTTTTAATTCCCTTAGAAGTTTAATCTCCACGTTTGCGCAAGTAGATCGCATGGAATGGGTTTAAGACGTTACCTCTGTTAGATCCGTTACTAACAATCCTTGGATAACCGGCCGTCATTATTTTCGCGAGTTACGGGCTTAACGAAATACGACGTTGCCCCCGGGGAGGGAGTTTTACCTTCAGCAGGCGGTAAAATTTACAAGGAACGGCCAGGACGTGCATAAATTCTTGGTGGCGAGGAAAAATTTTGCATAAAGCCCAGGAAGAAAGAGAGAGAGAGAAAGAGAGAGACAGCGTAGTTGAAAACTCTAACATGGCGTATAAAGACCCTTCTTCTCGCGCTCCTGGATTTTTCCCAGATAGGTAGAGGTCGAGAACGCGGTCTTGATAACCAATTCATAATATGTAAATTTGTCCGCGTGACGACGCGCGCACTTTCGCAAATTGTTTCATAAGAGATCCGTTCCCTGTTATTTCGCGCTTTTTACACGCGACAAATTTGCATCTGGTTAACTACATAACGAAACCACAGTCGGAATCAAGTCTGTCCTTACATCAAGGAATAAAAAGTAGAAAACAATCTTAAGAGTTCTCTCGATAAATTATATTAAATTCGCGTTCATAAATTATTAAATTATTTCTTTTAACACCTCTCATAATACTTATATCGTGATTTTGATTTCATATGACCGTATTGTCAGCGAAAGGTGTTTTGAAAATAATTCTGTGTATTGCGAATATATGATTCATATTGACTAATTTTGATGCAGCGTACGCGGCGTTATGACGAATGCATCACAGATACAGACATTTTTGAAAATCGTGGCTGTTGTTTAGGACGTGTCATTGGCACGCTGCTGTTAATTATCACCCTTGAATTGCAATATTAATCAGCCCACAACTGCCTACCCGGCCGAGCAATCAATTTTGAATCGATCAATCATGTATCGTCGCAATGATGAATACGTACTGAATGCATTCGCTTAGCGCACCTGCGTTACGAATACGAGCGTTAACTATTAAAATGACTGACTGTCTATATGTCAATAGTATTAATAATTGCTATTTGCGTGCGATAACAGGCACAGGCGCTGATTTTTCTCATTCAAGATAAATTACAATTTTTCTCTTTTATAATAGCAAAACATATATTGCATACGCAAAATAAAATATCAAAATCGATTCTTTTCTAAATTACTGCAAATTTTTACATTTTTACGACAGTGTATACGTAAATCTTTTTGGATGGCACCGAAAATGAAATAAATTGAAATTTAATGATTATTCACACAAAATTCACACAAAATATTATTGCTATCAAGATCCAGCCTGATCGCGAAGATGGCATTTCTCTGTATTTAATTTAACGATCTGTTGTACATCTGTAATAGACCAAATAGAAAACCTATATTTTTCTCAAATTTTTCCACGTTAAAAATGTAATTTCGTATATCTCGTTATGCATTATTTTTAGATGAAACTGCATATTAATGTCTAACAATTCACACACGCAATTTTAATTATAAAATGAAAGAAGTTGAACTTCGTCAGAGATTCTCCAGGAGGTGGAAAATTGGAGTGGAGTTGCGCTTTGCCATATCTTTCAATTAGACTGCGCTCGATGTCCCTCTTGATAAAGAAAATTGCCTCTAAACGTTGATAACGATTGAGAGCAGATTTCTCGTAGAAGATTGCGCCGCGCGAGAGGAAGCGATGGGAAAAGCGGGAAAAGATATGCGAGGCGGCTCCAGCGGGAAATCTATGCCGGCCGTGTAACTCGAGGCACGTCATTAACCACGCTCGGTTGTCGGCCACGGCGTATATGTGTGTGTTTTTTTTCCTCTTGCATCTTTGCCCTGGGGCTGCTCGAGGGCTCGGCTGGCATGAATCCAGTCATTAGCGACCCCGTTTTAAGACTCTTTACCCCGAAATAAGACGAAAACAATCCATTCGTAATTAGTATCATTCAAACCGCCGCGGCGCCGGGCCGAGCGCTCACCTCTCCTCGGAGATACGTCGAGAATAATGATCCGCCTCATTGCCCGCGTAATCATGATACCCTATATGCAAGCATGATAAAATATGAGGATCGGTCGACGTTTCTTTAGCCGGCACCGGCGGCGACGACGCGTTATTCCGCCGCGAGTCATTGCGTCCGCGAATTAACAACGCCAGAAATAATCACTTAATTTATGCATCATCAATACATCGATGTTAGAATAATTACTTAATTTTATGAGCATGACGATAATGATATCGCCGAACTAATTTATTTGCTTAATAATTATCTAAAATAATTATCTAGTTTATAGACGACGCGTTATTCCGCCGCGAGTCGTTGCGTCCGCGAATTAACAACGCCAGAAATAATCACTTAATTTATGCATCAACAATACATCGATGCTAGACTAATTACTTAATTTTAGGAGCATGACGATAATGATATCGCCGAACTAATTTATTTGTTTAATAATTAAAATTATTATCTAGTTTATAGATTGGGGATAATAATGCTGAATGATTAACGTTTGCAAATTGGCGCGGCGAGTATAGAAATGTCATAATGTATGTTTAAATGTATTATATTGAGGCACTCATATTTAATATATGTGAAAATTAAGTTGAAAATTTAGCTGAAAATTTAGCAAAGTAAATTTCACAAAGTAGAATGTATACGTTTCGAAATCTCATCGTTAAATTACGTGCGCTGCTTCAATTTGAGTTCATGCATTACGCGAACTCATACTTTTTCGAAAGTTGACACGCGACACTTTGAAAATAAAAAGTTCTTACCACCTTCGAGCCGCGGAGTGAGATTGATCGTTCTAGCCGTGAAACCACGCACGTATGGTGCAGTTGTGAAATATTAACGGCTCGCATTTTCCGTCCCTTGGGCGTTCCAGTATATCGCGTTGCAAAAACGCAGTATATCGCTTCAACTAGCGCAAATACCGGGCGGGGTGCACTCACGGTTGCCGCACTACAAAAATCGGCCCGAACGTTGCATGTGTCGTTTGAATAAAACAAAAGACTGCGGGGCATCCGGCTGTGCATGCATCGAGCGCAGTTTACGTCAAAATAAAATATATCCAAGCACGTAGTGCTACAGAATACTAAAAAAACAACGATATCTAATTTGCGTATGCGTTACTTCGAAAAATATTTACACGTGGACGCGCGCGTCGCTATAACGTCTTCCATCCGGCTTTTGCGAGTTAAATAATTATCCGCGAGAGTTTCTCGATTATTTTTTTCCGAAAGAAATAACCGATTTACTCGCGTGACTCCGGACTTGAATTATTCTAACTGGCGTGGTATCGCGTGTACATGTCGGATTAGGTCAATGCGCTGGAGTATTTCAAGCAGTTTTACCGAACGGTACTATCAAAGTGAATGCTACATTTATCGTAATCGATTATTACATATTGAATAAAGACCGACATTTCGCGTTGCGGGAGGTCGGTATTGAATTTACATTTGTTAACGCGAACGCGGACGGACAGTAATGTTCGGCCAATGAGGACAGGGCGAATTAATGACGCGCCGGGACAAATGCATCATCTGCATGTTGATTAGCGGTCGGCCTATTGCCCGCAGCCTCCTTTAGGACGCGTCGGAGCTCGATGTGCATATATACGGAACAGAAAGCGGACGCGTTCGCCTGTTATTAACGTCGCCGTCCTCGGTGGCCGTGAGTTACGTTTACTGACAACCGTTGCTGACGCCCGGTACACGAGTATACGTCCCATCGACCGGCTAATATTTTCATTGTCAGTCAATTATCGCGCACACGAGCAACACGAGCGTGACGAACGACGCTTGCGCGCGCGCGCGTTTGGAATTTCATATTTGATAATTGGCGTCACTTAGAAAATTCAACACGTCCGCGCCGGAAACGGATACATTTATGCCGTATACATTTTGGCCCGCGGCATTGTCCGTAAATTTTTATTCGCAACGCTGCCGCTATCAAGTCCAGCGTTAATAACACTTTAGCATATATTTTTTTTAATTTACGATTTTGCATCGCGTTTTATATATTCACAAGCTTTTAAATGAGTGATTGACGGTAACACTGTAAATATTTAATTACGAGTAAGTTTAACTAAAATTATTCCGAGTTGATGGAATTAAAAGTATTAATTTTGGTTCTATGAAATTGATAATGAGGAAGAGTTATATTATTTGAAAATATATGTGGAAGATTTCTCTTGACGAAATAAAATACCAATATTTTAATAATTTAATGTTTCGTAATTCACATATTTTAATGTTGAGATACTTTTTTGAAATACACGATCTCATTTACCGTATAAAATTATAATAATTTGAATTTTGTTGGAGTTTATGCTATTATTATAAATTGTCTTCAATTATTTACATTTTGATACGCCGACAAGTACATTTAAAATGTCAGCGTTTTTATTTTGCTAGTAGTAAAATCATTCTGGTAAAATTCCGGGGCACGGCTGGCGAAAGGATCTATGACTCTGGGAAACTCTCGACACGATTCCGACGTGGGGCGTAGTAGAAAAAAA
>NW_020221332.1:10045-10631 GCF_003070985.1 Temnothorax curvispinosus
CTCTCTCTCTCTCTCTCTCTCTCTCTCTCTCTCTCTCTCTCGTCGGGAAATGTATTTTCAGACCGCGGAGAACGTTAACGATCACGCTGTTCCAGAAACAGATTTATTCTGTCAGCACATTTAGCAACAGCAGCAGCAAATCTATTTCAAAGTTACAAGCGCGCGCGCACGCGTGTATGTGTGTGTGTGTGTGTTTATATGCGCGCAATCGAACAATATTTTCTTTTTTTTTACAAAACCTCTATTATTGATACTGAACGACGATACAATACACGTGAGAACGATTACGCAGCTTCATGAATCGATTCACTGTTACGAATTAAATTTTGATCACCAATATGTATCATGAATTTTTGTTAAATTCACGATATATATTTAACTGAATGAGCGATATAATGTGTACAAGAATTAGTTTAATATAAGAGAAGTTAAAAGTATTTATGTGTGTGTACGTGTATGTGCGTGCGTGTAGGTATGTGCTATTTTATATGTATATAATCGAATTTATATTACTTGTTTCATTTAACATAAGATATCAAATGCCCCTCTTTTCCTTTCTCTTTTTCTCGCTCCCCTCTCTCTCTCT
>NW_020221332.1:20631-70862 GCF_003070985.1 Temnothorax curvispinosus
ATAGAAATTCTCGACTCGATAATATCGCGGTTAGTAGGACAATCACCGGAGAAAGTTTACTCCCCCCCTCCCATCTCTCTTTTCTGTTCTCTCTTTTCTCATCCGGCTCCTGTTCCTTTATCTTCTTCAATGTGTTCTTTGTCCATTAAGACTCGAAACAATCCGTGGAAACTAATTGTAAGCCTCAACGTATTTTAAGGACAAAACACGAGCCTTTGTTTAATGGTTAAATGAAATTAATTGACACCGAATATGCGTCGATATTTACGTTGTACGTTGTACGTTACATAAGCAATGTAAAATTCATTTCGTCGTAACACAATTAGATCGTGTTTCGTTTTCCGTCGTTATTTATATTTGCCCGAGGCATTCAAGTGGGATTGATTGAAATTTGGTATAAATTCAAGCGTATAACGACAGAGAATTGCGATTCATAGTTATTATATGATGGCGTCATAACTTGAAAAGAACGTTATTGATTTTAATAGTAATGCGGGTTCAAATATGAGCTAGATAAAAAGCAAGCGTTACGAACAAACTCTAATTTGCTATTATAAGTATGTCGCAAATGAAAAAAATAATCGAAAGAGGAAAGAAATAGATAGCCACGAAAACTGACGGTTACAATATGTGCCAGTTAGATATTACAACTATTAGATGGCAGCTACTGGCGCATACTTTCCACTTTCAAATATCAAACGGCCCATTTGTTAACTGATCACATTATCGATTCCGAACTCGGGGCGCGCGGGAATATAAATTGCAAAGGTAAATCAGACGCGAGTTTCCCGGCGATAGAGCGGAATTAACGATAGAGAGAAGTGAAAGTAAGCGAAGTCCGCCGTGTCTGATGCCCGGACGTCGCCACCTCACGATTGCAGACCTGGGCGGAGGAGAGTTACCGGGCGATTAATTATTCAGAGGGATTAGGTCTCGGTAGGTTGTGATGGTCGGTCGTGGTACTCGTGTCACGGGCGAATGAGTAAAAATAAACCGCGGCGAACGAATATTAATGTAGTGACATTATAAAAGGGGTCGACCGTTAATAATCCACGCGTGGGCGGAAACAATGCGTGCCTATCAGATGGATTATTTTCAGTTTAGCCGAGCTTTGAAAGGGACCATGGAGAACGAGACCTTCCTTTTCTCCTCCCCCCAACCTTTCTCCCTTCCTATTCTTATTCCGTGAGAACGACATGTTTCAGGGCTTAATTGCACGGATGTCGGGTGCCCCTTCGAATCGATGGTATCTAAATTGAACAAGGTCGCCGGGGGGAATGGATAAGGCAAGGCGTCGTTTCCTGTCTAAGCACCTTTCGCGATTCATCTTCCTTACGGTAGGATAACAAGCGAGGAGAGACAGAATCTTCAGCGTCTTTACAAGTACCCGTGAATTTGTTGAGTTGATGAGTATACTCGCGAGAAATATACCTTAAGTAATGTTTCTTATTTCCTAGATAGCGTTGCTGGCAGAGCTTTTCGACTCTTCATTTCATTATACTTGAGCTATTTAAGCTTTTATAACGTATATTCAGTATTGTGAGAATTGATAGTAGGAATATTTGTTCTTTAATAAATAGCAATTTTTTTTTTACCTTAATTGCAGACTTATTTTTTTATATCTCTTCAAACTATCAACATTAAATTGGTTAAAATTTATTTTAATTTAAAATTATAGAATCGTCTCATTCTTTTATTGTGCCAGAATTTTAATTAGCAAATTGACTGATTAAATAATCTGAAATTGAATATTTTTTGCAACAAGATAGAAGTTTTGAATATAATTTAAATCTGAATTTCTCTTGTCATATTAGGATGGAATTTTCGAATATTCTGAAGCTAAATGTTTGTTTAACGAAGTGGAATCCGAGAAAAATTCTGAATGAAAAAATACTGTGGGAACGATTGAGATTTGTAGGCATTTGATTACGTGGGTCGTACCATTTGTCTGTTTCGTTGATTATTTTCGGACTATTGTTGGATTGTCCAAAATCCTACGACCGACATATAGAAAACCCCAGGAGGACGATATATTTGCGGACTTAATTGAGTGCACGTCGCGTTTCCTTCGCTTGTTTAGAGACCCAATGTTATCTAAACGGAACAAGATGGTCGATCGATAACACATCGCTTGCAGATTAAGCCCTTCCGCTTCCGGTGCGCACGTGCATCGAATGCAGACGAACAGTTTGTGGTCAACAGGAAATTCGATGCTTGCCAATAATTGACAACGCATATTTCGCGTGACAGTTAATATCGCAAATGTTTCAATATTATTGAAGAGAAATTCATTTCAAAATCTAATATATATGTACATATATACATATATATTATATATAATAGTTGCGTTTTCAAGTTATGTTTATTAAATACTGTCACAATGTTTATTTGCGATCTAGAAACACGATTCAAAGTGGCTTTGTAATCTGATATAATTTGATTTGAGTTTTCAATGCGTGTGTCATTTAAGTATGGATTTGATTTTCTATTATTATAATCCACAGAGTTATACGAAATAACAATAAGTAAATATTCTGTTTTAATGATTTACAATATGTCTGCTTAGAATGCTTAAATAATCTGCATAATTCGTTGAATTATAATTTTTTTCGATTATATTCTTTAATACGTGAGGTATACGAGTTTAATACGTTAAGGTGTACGTGCTGATCATTAATGTAACTTAAACGCGATTTAACAACGATAACAGCATATTGATATGATTTTACCCTTTTCAATTATTCGACATACACAATATTACACCCATTTGCTATTATCATTATCGCAAACCATTATTTTAGCCAATGCTTTATCATTTTGATTCCTGTTCATCATCTCCTCAAGTTATTATACTTCAGTATTGTTAATTTATTATTGTAAATTGTTACGACTCGCAATATTTTTTAGTTGGCTGAAGTGTACGGAATCAGTTTATCGTTGCCATTACAGCAATTGTTACATTTTAATAATTAAAGACGTCAGAAAGCTACCGTAACGCATATCAACGTAGTATCGGAAAGAAATTGCGTGTGGTTTTACTCTCTCAAGCCCCTCACCCGTCCTGTCGTCTCCAACTTGCAAATGCAAAGGAAAAGCTTATATCATGATTTAATCGCATCTACGCTCCTCTTGACAAAGCGTGCTTAGTTGCCGATAAAACTACGTTCTTGTCGAGCTAAGCGCCTACCTACCTACCTACCCCCAACGGCTTCCGGGCAGCCAGCCGTCGAGCCAGGAAGTAAGACGGGATAAGATTACAGAAGAGGTAACTTTGTGCGTCACGGGAATAAAAAAGCTCTTAGAGCGATTTAAGTGTCCAGGCGAGTAATCCATAAGCTTTAGTTTCAATTCCCGCGGGATATCCTCTCTGTTGGCCTGTTGATTATTTTCTCAGATGGAGGTACCGCCCCCAGGGCCCGCTTGTTCGCTGCATTCACTTTGATTAGCGCTGCTTTGTTGCATCCAATCTGGCCCCTCTTCTTGGGTATCTATACCGGATAATCTGCTGGCTAAAAATTTATATTGAAAAAAATTCAATTTATGTATATACCGAAAGAAAATATTATTATGTATGTGTAATTTAAGCTTGAACTCCGTCTTCGAGACTAGCGGTGACAAAATTACGTTTGTTGGCATAATTTTGTCCTACCTAAAATTACCTACTTCTAAACACGTCGGCAGACTCTAAAGCCTCTTGCACAATGCTAGGCAACAGGCAATAGGAACAGGGAATAGAAATCAGAAATCATGTATAAATGCAGAATAAACAGAGTGACACAGGCAATAGACACAGAGTTTCCATCACGTTAGAAATTATGTGCCTATTGCCTGTTGCCAACCAATCATAGCATTCGAATTTTTTAGGTTGTAATTAACGATTTTTTGGTTATTTCCTATTCTTATTGCCTGTTGCCTGGCATTGTGCAAGGGGCTTAACTCTGTCATGAATCTCCGTCCGGCCTAATTGGAAAAGTCCGCCCACTTACGTCGAAGCGGGAGCGATTGAAATTCCCGGGCACGTAGCGTGTTTGTTTCCACCGGGAAAAATATCCTGCATTTACGCTACCCTCTTCCCGTTCCTCCTTTTTTTCTTTCCCGGTCTTTCGGCGCATCGCGAGGATTTCGCACCACGCGCCACGATTCGTATTCAGCGTCGTGAGACACGAAAGGATTGGAGGATCCTGCTTCTACGATCTTTCTGGCCTTGTCTTTCGCGTACCCGTCAATTTTTCGAGGCTTTCCCTCTTTCTCTTTCTTTCTGGTTTTCTCCATCACTTTTACTTCTATCTTGCTTGCCTTCAGAAAACTACCAGAATTCAATTCCACGCAGGTAAGCTTTCCTTCGAAAGAACGAACGAGGAAGTCGCGACATTTTAAGCAAACACTCGCGGATAACTACACCTTTGATATCTTCTTCCCCATCGATTTTCTCGTTCTCGATATCGTTTCCAGCGGGATTCGAAAGTCGAGTGCGCATATTCTAAGGGCATCAAGTGTTTTGCTATATTGGGCGACACGAGGGAAAATTTTTTAATTCCAACTCGATCTATATGAGTCTTTATACAGACCCGTCTTCAAAATTCCAACGAAAATTGGATTCTAAAATAATTTATTACCTCTGTAAAATTCTTTAATTCTATATGAAAAATATTTATGTATTTTTACATATTTCTATAAATGTTCTTTTTTTAACGAACATAATGTAGCTTAAATTTGGAAAATATTTAAGAGATATTTTATCGTTTTGGATTGAATTATTCGCTTGCAGTCCGGTCTTGCTCCACAATTTACGGGAACGTCTGGATTGCATGTAATTGAAGTAATCTGCGCCGCGCAGCAAAAACTTTCTTTTAGACAAATGATTGCCCAGCCGAGAAAGCGGTTAACTGCCTTACTGATTCGTTTACTTTCATAAAAACGTTTTCACGCGGTCTAATAGCTGTACAAGAGAGTGTAGACGGATAACAAATTACTATCCTTGCTTGTACAAAAGGAGTACTTGTTTGTTGCGATAAATCAAAACATTATATCCGTACAAGTTAATCTCCCAACGAAACTCGGCCAATAAATCGTATATAATGTAGATGAGAAAATAATACACTCAAATCTTATTGCCATTTGTTTTATCGGATTTCTGTTATCTTTATATATTCATTTTTACATAGGCAGGCATCGTATTGAAAAATTGCCAATAATCTGCGGGATAAGCAAGGCGAGAATTGTGGCGCGAACGCGTGAATGTCGATACATTGCGAAAGTTTCCCCGCGCGCGCGGAATAAAATTTCCTACTTCTCGTACCTTCTTACTTTCTTTAAATGGGAATGCTTTGTCCTCCCGCGCGCGTGTGCGCCTCCCCGAAGAAAATTAAACTTTAGAACTATCGTAGTTTAGGAGGATTATTGGGAAATTGCGAAAGTTCGCCATTCCTCAAAGTTTACGACTTCACTACCTTAGTACGATTCGACCGGGCAATTTAAAAGTGTAATAGTCTGTTCGCGAATAAGAGCTCGGATAAATGAGAAATGCATAGTGAAGTGGTATCGACAGGCTCGCGTTGCAGTTTTAATAATGTCGCTGATGGGTTTAGTTGAAATTTCGGGTCGAGTCGATCACCGCGTGTTACAAAGTTATTGCGTGATTGTTATTGTTATTGTTATTACAACGGTAACCAATCGTGTCGTTTCGAATTTTTTTTTCTTTGTTGCATTACGTTTTTAAACCGGACAACGTGATGCACGGGCACAAAAGACGTATTGACAACGTGAAATCGTCGATCCCCCCTTTAGGGACACGTGACAACGCTCGTGACGTATCAGGTATCGATCGTCAGCTATCACGAGCCGAACGTATCGTCACGTTCGACAAACAGTCGTCCCTGCCTTCTCTCCCCTTGAACTGGTGATCCGCAACTGCTCATAGAAATTCAAACGAGTATTGTCTGGCGGACGTTGGGCCCCTTTGCCCCCCTCCGCCTCCCACTTCGAAGGCCCCGATTTCTCCCGGACGGTTTCCCGGACGTAATTACTGCGTAACAACGACGGGACGCTAAGTGAAGCGTTTCAGGGTTCGGGATGGGAGGGATGAAAGCGGGTTTACGTGTTCGCTCAAGATTGCGTAAATAACAGCGTTACAGTGCGACTCATTTTCAGATGTCACCCAAAACGTTTTGTCAGTGATTTTCAATGTTATTGAAACGCTCTCATGATCTTATTCTTTTCTTAACATAGATTTAAGATATTGTAGTCTGGGAAAATAAACTTTTTAACTAGGAAAAAATCAGGCTAGAGCTGTCTTCATCAGGCATAGTATGCATTGTCACTGAATGTATACATCTCGATGCAAATTAGCTAAATGCAAATTCGTCTGTGCAATCTACTCTGAACACCAAGCGTTGCGAACTCGAGTATTCGCATCTACCTTGGCCGTACCGACACGGAGGGAGTGGAATTACGAGATGATCGTACAAGAATGGCTCATTTTGTTAACTGCTTTGTGAACTATCAACATTGGCGTGGCCCACGTCTCTCCCTTTCTTTTAGCATTAGCCTAAATATATGTATACGAGCGAGTTGATACGGCTCTAGGAACGTTTTTGCCGAAACTTCCTCCTAACAGTCTCGGAAGCAGCGAGACCCTTTTTACCTTAATGGACCCGTCCTCCAACCTTTGTGTACCGGTGCGCGGCGTAGAAATTACTCAGCTCGATAGAGATCGTGCGTTTATCGCCGCGTTCAGAATAACGGGGGAACAACACGCGGGTCATCCCGGAAGACAAGACGATGTTATTGCCGCCCGTTGTTTGTCGTTCGTGCGTTGTTTGTTGCGCCGTCGTTTGTCGTAAAAGAGACATCTCGAGGAACGACACTTGGCGAAAAGTGTGAGGCCAATGTGCATAAATCCGCCCAGGCGAGACGCGCGCTCGCGCGTCTCTCGATTTACATAATCCGTTTTCAAGTAGCGGCGTTTTGCTCCTTACAACGGAGTTCTTTTGTTATCATAGGGCGGTCTGTAACGCGATGCGAGCTGGGTTTCGTGGAATTTATTTAAAAAAAATGTGGAAGAGTCACGCGTAAATGACGAACGTTGAGATACTTGTGCACACGGTGGATTCTGAAAGAAAGAGGATAGAGAACAACGGTCGCATTATGAGCGTCTCATACTTCGTAGCTAGATATCGTGAGATAACTTTTTTTTTCAAGGAACGTCGCAATCTTACCGATACAAAGGCAGTTACAACGCATAACGTTTGCGAAATGAAAATAGGAATGTCGACGATCGAAAGAGGGAAAGAAAGAGAGAAAGAAGCCGGGGGAGAAATGCGGCGGCGTTCGAATGACAGGTGGGACTTTCACGGGATAATGGTATCACCGTCGGAAGTGCGACTCGTTTCTCCACAAAGTGCGCGTTCCGAGATCTGAGATCTGCGACAAACAAGAGTGCGGATTGTGGTAGAACGCTGAGAGCGACGAGAGGTCGGTACGGCGGTGAACGAGGAGAAGGACGGGAAATAATGATCGCGTTATAAAGATTAGATCGCGATCTCCCGAAACCTCGGTGGGCATGTCCTTTGCAGTTTTATGCGCGCTTTCGCGCGACATCGCGTGACTCTTAACGATATGTTTCGTGCACATTGGAATTTGTAAAAGTGGTATTTTCTACGTGCAAATGGTTCTCCAACCATTGAGAACCCATGTTTCTTTTTGTTCTACGTTATAGCTGATGGATATAGCTTTATATCTACGCCTCTTCTTCAAAAGTTCTTTTAACCCTATTCGCTCCAACCATGCCTTTCGTGTCCCACGAATTTCTAACAGTCGTTTGTTCCGGAAAACAAATGATCGTGGGAGAATCCCCTCCACGCCGGAAAAAAGTTATTGTGGCAGGGAACCTCAGGTAAAAATTTCAAAGTCCTAGCTCATTTACTCTCGAAACGGGGAACAATCAAAATCTCGGTGGGACATGAAAGTGCATGGTTGGAGGATTACGTCAGTGTTGTGTGAAAGGTAAATGAGCATTTTTTTCGATAAAAATGTATTTTTGTGTATAATTTAACCGTATTTAAAATATTTTTATCATTAAAAAAGAAATTTAACATTCCACAAAGGTCTATTATGGCTCAGAGGCAGGTGGAAGAGGTGGGGAGGAGCTACGATTATATAAAAAAAATTAATTTTTTTACATAAAAAATATCTGTCACACTTCAAATTCGCCTTTTCTTATTCAGAAATTCTTTTTCTAGCATTCTTTAAGTCCTTAAAGTCGTTCTGTACCATTTAAAAATTACCAAATTTGCGGCGACGAAATTAAGTATTCCTATTTAATTAATAATTATCTCATATTTTTTTTCTCATTTGCACTACTTTTAGCTTTAATTTGCGTTTTGGTTCATTAAGTTTCGTCAATTTGTTCGTGAGTTATGATTTTTTAAGTAAAACGAGTCGTAACGTGTGTTTGTCAACATATAATTGTTGTAAAAAAATATTTAAATAAATGATTTTCAAATGTTCTTTACATTGATTTTTAGTCGAAGGTACAAAGATATTATAATAATTTTTGGGGAATTTTTCAAAGCTATTAACATTATAAAAAACACGTGAGACTCGAAAGTGCATGGTTGGAGGATTATTGGGGCGAAAAAAACGTTGGAGTGAATAGGGTTAAAGATTAACTTTGAGAAATTTATCTTATCTGTTTTCTGTTATTCTTTTATCATCGGATAGAATATCCTACGACATAATTTTTAGAGTCAATATTTATTGCTTTATCTTTTATTATTCTTTTTTAAAAAGACGTTTCGTAAAAAGAATGTTCGATACGATATATTAATATGTTTGTCGCTCCGGGCTGCAATTTCATCGATCTGTCAAGTTGATGAAAAAGATGACGTCTATATCCGTTCCGGGGTTCGCACATGCGGGGAAAAAAATGAATATTCGGCCTCATCCGTAACAGTCACGACAGTTTTGCCGATCGAGAATTATCGATTCGCGTCACAGAATGGAGGCGGCATCGAATGGAGGCAAGGAGGAATCGGCGGTGATATCGACGAAGCGATTGTCGTTCGACCGAGACGTGGAAGAAGGACAAAGAAGAAGTAAGCGGACGATGAAAAACGCGTTATCTAAAACGTGACGTGCGATATTAGCGTGGTACTTTTAAGATTGATCGGTCAGAAAATTTACCATGATTGATAAAGCTTTGCGTGCGCCATCGCGATTTCGTCGCCAAGTGGAAAAGGAGGAAAAAGTCTCTGTTCCGCTTTCCAGTTTAATCTCCTGATCGTTAACCGTGTTGTGTGATCAATCCTATGTTTAGAATTTTCTCTTCAAACTTTGATTTGTAAACTTTGAATAATTCAATGAATGAATATGAAGGGGTAAAAACCATAGTGGTGTAAGTCAAATTTTTAAAAATATTGTTTCGTGTGCATAGATGCAATTTATATATTGTACAGATTGGATCTATGCACACGAGAAAATATTTTTAAAAATTTGACTTGCACCACTATGGTTTTTACCCCTCCATATGTATATGTATCATATTGAGCTTTATTATACAGAAATTTATTGTCTCGCGTCCGTGAACGAGCGGTAAATTACACAAATATTTCTGCTCAATTTTCATTATCTTGCATTTCTTATCAGCACGAAAATAGAACCGTGTAGTCAAACGTTAAACGCGTTAAACGTGAAATGCGTGCCGAGAAACGTTCGATTTCCGTTTCTTCGAATAATATTTAATTTATCATTTTGCGCGAGCATTACCACGATATGGGTAAAAGGAAAAGCGACATTACCAAGAGTGCACGGTGATTTATTTAACAACCCGACGCTGTGCATTATTGCAAATAGATATAGGCGATTCAATCGCATTAGTCCGCCACCGCAGTTTTCCACGCCACGCGCGGTTGCCACGTATAAATAGTGATAAGGTAAATTTAATTTCCCATCGAGCAATCCATTAACCAGGCCGAGCGAGACGACACTCGAAGAAAAGCGGATCGTGAGCAATTTTCGACATTTATTGGAGAGGAGATCGTGTTTTAGATTTATATTATAAAAGTCTTTCTTTAAATTGAAGTAAAACGCGTGACTTTAAACTAAAAATAGAGTGAGTGGAAGAAATATAAACAGTAGACCCGGGATCACACAA
Organism: Temnothorax curvispinosus; assembly: GCF_003070985.1. Lineage (NCBI taxonomy): Eukaryota > Metazoa > Arthropoda > Insecta > Hymenoptera > Formicidae > Temnothorax > Temnothorax curvispinosus. Next base: position 30,785 of record NW_020221332.1, read on the forward strand.
GATCATTCGATCTAAAAGCACCGTAAAATAGCACCACGTCGCTTTTACGTTATACGAGCGACGAGCTTTACGACTTTAGTTCGTAGCAATGATCGACATGCAGACGACGTCGCGCACGTTCTCGAAAGGACGGTATTCGTAGGATGATTTCGAGGCACGTGCCGAGGTACGCGGTTGTTGGCCATCGATACGGGACCGTCGTTGGATGCATCTTCCACGAGAAAGGGAGAGAGGACGATTATTCGTCCAAGTTATGCGCCGTTTCGATCGCGGGACCGGTCGTCCGCATAGAATTGCGGAGTCTCCGTTCTCGCATGCTCGACAGTTGTCTCTGGCTCTCCACCGTATTTCAATCTCCGCGCGGATCAATCGATCGAATCTGTCTTTGGAACAAGGCTCTCGCTCTCATGCTTCCGACCCTACCGTATGTCTCTACGGTAATTTCAACCGTACTTTAGCGGATGCAGTCTGACTGTTCGATTAAGCATTAACGCCGACCCAACACTGTTGCGACGTACTAGGTGTCGTGTAAAATTTCGTAGGATAGAGATCGTGAAATTTTGAAATATAAAAAAGATAAAAGGAGACCCGTTTATTTTTTATTGAATTTGGAATAATAGCAGTTGCCTCTTTACGCTCCATTGAATTACGGCTTTGCGATCTGCATTTGTCATAATTGCAAGAGAGATTGTCGTAACGGTAAGGCTGTCAGCCGTGTCGTGTTAATGGCCATTGTAATCGGCATTAGAACTCTCGTAATAGTCCGTGAGAGTTTACAGGAACGAGCGCGTCACGCTCGAGCACCGTTTAAATCGCAGTTCCGGGAAATTAATATGATGTGAAACCAGGTTGAGAGAGATAGAGAGAAAGAGAGAAAATCAGAGACAAAAGCAGAGAGGGGGAGAGAGACAGAGCGAGCGAGCGAGCGAGATAAATAGACTGCGCGCGTAGCTGCAGCTATTCAGCTGTACAAACGCATTCGATGTAGCATTGTCGTCGCATCAACGCCGCTGTGCATTGCGTGGTAGCTCAATCATTCGTAGTCATTGCAATCATTCGAACTCATTGAACGGCGCGAAAACAAGCAAAATGCATCGCGACCGCAGCAGCAACACCGATATTTATCGCCTCTGAATGAATGATTCACATTCAATCTGAATTGAATTGTAAAATAGCTTTGAAAGATATTATATGCTTTAACAATTTTAAGCTTTAATAAATTAAAAAATATATAAAATTTCTAAGTCTCACACATAAAGTAATGTTTAAGTGTGTAATGTAGAATTAACCCTATCCCCTCGGAATGCTGGTTGTGCTGGTATGAGCATTCATTCCGGCAACTCGGAATGCCACTTGTGCTAGCATGAACATCCATGTCGGCAACTCGGAATGCCAGTTGTACTGAATATTAATATTTTTGCCAGTTAGCTTTTGTAAAACATCTGCCACGCAGAAGTGGACTGCCACTTTTTTCCTCTCAGTCGAAATAAAGGAATAATATCGACGGTTTGTATTATGAGCCGTCATAATGGTAAGCGATAAAGAACAATGCCTAGATAATAGTCCACATTTCATTTTTCAATTATCTGGGAAAACCAGAGATTGTGTGGTGTGTTTCAAGCCTGATGTGCCTGGTGAAAGAAAGCGGATATACCTAAGTTATTTTTGAGACATCTGTGAAAGAAAGCCTCGGGCTTCATCCGAGCAATTGTTTCAAAAATTATCACACTTAAAAAACTACAAAATGTAAAATTTGATAAATTTTGAAATAAATTGATGTATAAATGATAAAGTTTAATGTTTTGTTTTCTCAGCGAAAAAAGTAATTATAAACTCATGACAAATTATATTTACAATTATCGAGCTGATGTATGAGTCAGTGGGAGATGTTGAAATATTACTCGAGTACAAAGGGTTAATGTAACGTTATTATATTTAACTATTAATTATTCATTTATTTATTATGTCTGCTTATGCAGCATATTTATTTATTAATGATTATACATATTCATGATTTATTATTAATAGGAAGGTGGAAATAGAAATTTCGTCTACAATTTTGCACTTCTATTTCTATTTTCGGCATCGAGCGTATCCGACGATCGAGTTGATGCATGTCTTGATGCATATTCGTTACGAGTTACGACTAGATGCACGCTGGATGCATATTCCGTAAAATGGCTCGATTTCATCGGATACGACGTTATATGACATTCCTCGCAATGTCAGCGCGCTCCCGATTCATATTATAAAAGCATTTTTCCTTATACGCGGAAGCTGATGTCTACATAATGACGGACGCCGCGAGTGTGGTAGTCGACAAGGGAGGAACAGACAAAAGTATAAAACGAGAGTAAAATGGGTTTAGAGAAGAGAGAAGGAACGCGGTGGTGGAGCGTCGCGCATAAAGAAATCCCGTCTCGACAGAAACGTAGCATGGAGGAGCACTCGCTTCTTCCTCCAGGGAGATACGTCTTTTCGAATTAGCCCGCGGAAAGAGAATCACGACGGAAAATGGTGCTCGTAATAGTCCACGACGCAATAATGCCGCTAGACAAATTGTCTCGGTCGGGATTTTTGTTCCGATGTGTTTCTCGTTAAAAAATCCGATGGTTATGCAAGTTATTACGTCGCGAGGACGGGGAATTTCGAGAATGTACGATTTTTCATGATATTTCAGTTAATTTTTCGACGACGCTGCACTTTCTCGTATGCGCACATAATTGAATTTTTATCTTACCGGAAAATTGTGCATGTAATTTGGAAAATAGTGGTTCTGCCCTTGTAATATTTAATCTTAAGTATAACACGATTAAATGTAGAGTAAAGCAAAAGTTTTAACAAATTTTTCTAGGTATTCCTAAAGTTGTATGTGTGACTAGAAAATTGTGAGGGTAGACAATTATTCTGACTACTCCCGGAGTGCGGAATCAGTGAGTTAAATTTTAACTCGAAGACTGAGGAAAGATGAGTGAGATAGACACGAGACGAGTCGTTGTCGCGGTCGAAGCTGGTGCATTATGCGATGAATGGTACCGCACCCGCCCCGCGAAGACGGGGAAGATTCCGTAGGGGCTAAGCGGAGTAAAAGCAGTTCACACGGAAAATCGCGAAGCCGAGCGGCAGCCTGTGCCTTACGTTCGCAGATCGCGACCGCGATACGGGCTATTAAGCGTATGCAAAGCGGAGTTAATTTCATTGAACTTCCCGGGCAGCAAAGTTTCGCGCTACCATGAAATGTGGCGCAGCGACGGTGGTGGTGGTAGCGGCGGCGGCGGCGGTGGTTTAAACGGGCTGGCGGCGCGGTGGAATACATAATGAGAGACTGCGGGGTCGAAACTATAGATATCTCCGTCTCGCTGAAATGTCTCTCGCCGGGCAACGCGTCGTACTTAAACTCTGATTTGCATGGTGCGTTTTGCCGTGGGATTCCGTCTGGGTAACATTGGGAACCTGGGAAGCATAATCTTTTTGTTCGCAATTGCGCGCGCTGTAAATAAATGCAACTTTGATATTAATTTCATACACGCGAGCGTGTGGAGTGAAACGTTACGCTGAAACATTTCAAACATATTACGCGCATACTTTTCTCAGTACCGTATCTTGACTTGAATTCGAGAATTTTTCCTGAGATAATTATATACATATATGATAATTTTTATTGTTAATACACTTTGCTATATATACATTTAGGACTTTGCGACAAACTCTGAGGAACAATAAATCTCGCAAAGAGAACCATTTTCTGTAAAGCAACCCATGTTCTCTGACGCATCATTTAGGAGCTGCATTCATGACACGACGGTGTCATGATTGCATTCATGACACCGTCGTAGCATTGATTGTCGGACTCTATCGAACATTTGAGGTCATGTTGCGGCCATCTGTGGCGCGGAATGCAATCAGGTTTAGGGTAGACACTTTCAACGCCTTCTGTAAACTGTCTGCAAGTGTACTTGAAACAATAAATGAATAATTTATCTCATAATTGCAATAAATGTCACCTAAGACCTGTCTGCGCGGTCGCGTAGCTCCTAAACGACGTGTCAGAGGACATGGGTTGTTTCACAGAAAATTATTTTCTCTGCTGAGATCTATTGTTCCTTAGAGTTTGTCGCAGAGGTCCTGAATCACCCCAATATATTCCTCCCAACTTTTTTTTCTTTCTCCGAATGTATATCAAATATTATAAATATGCGTGTGAGTATGTTCACTAGTTGTTTTTATATTTAATTGAAGTATTTAATATTACGAATTAAAACTTTTGCTTTATATTTATCAAAGGATATCCGAGACTCGTTAGATTTAATGCGATTCTCGTGAAACATACCATGTACATCGTCGATATACGTAAAAACAAGAAAGTACCAGGAAACGCGTTCGTGCTGGGAATTGTTTGATGCCGGAAAACAACATCTCGGATTATAGCGCGCGTTTCTCCCTTTTTTTGTGCTACATGACACAGTCGCGACTTATTTCCCCGCCTGGACAACTTACGGCTTCAACTCCGGTTTCCACGACGGTTCGCGTAATACATTGACTGCTTGCCAGTATTATTCCATCCACTTATGTAAATGGGATGCGACTCGCGCTCGCTCTCGCGAATCGCGGGAACGGGGGGAGAAAAAGTGTCGACCGCGGAAAAGCGATAGTCTCTTAACGCGAGTACTTGTATAAACTTCGATTCCCTTCGTCACGTCGTAAATTGAGTGACTCGCGGACAGTTTAACACATCGCGCGCATTTGATCGCTGCCGCCACCACTATATCGGGTTTGCGTTTATGGACTGCGAGAGTTCTGGGCCCGCCCGCGAGCGCTTTATGTGTCCGCTGCTTTACAGTCGCTTAACATTTATTTAATACCATGGGGAAGGGGGAGGGGAAGAGAGAGAGAGAGAGAGAGAGACAATCGCGAACGCAAGTCTCGAATGAGCCTCGAAGATCGAAACAACCGCCGTTTGTCAATCATTTCTTTAAAGCCTTAAGTAATTTTTTTTAAAAAACGTATACGGAGAGAAATTTTTGTTATATTTTACCCTTAAATTCACTACAAACTTGGGACAACTTGGCAACCAAGGGATTTGTAAAATATACAAAAGACTTTTTACAAACAACGTGGTAAAAATTACCAAGCAGATTGGTAAATTTTGAAAAATTATTGAAATTTTTTAGATATATTTTAGTAAAATTAATCAAACATATTTTATATTTTAATGTAATAGATATTAATATCTTTTATTATGGTGGATATTAATCAGAATAGCTTGTATAAAATTCTTGGTGGTACATGTGTGTGTTGTCCCACAATTACCATGATTTCAGAGTAAATTTTAAGAGAAAATTCTCTTCGTGTATAATCGCACACGTTGTCGAGTCTGTATCTAAATCGTGTAAATCGTATTTACAATAGAAAGGTAGTTAGTCTTGTTTTTATTTATATGACGATACTACTGCTTTACTGACAATCGTGCATGAAGATGTATTTTATTTCGTTTTAAGGGAGCTGTTTCACCTCGCGATAAAATTTGTCCTCTTTCCGTCTCACTCCCTCTTTGCTTTACGCAATAAATATTTCATCTTTTCCCTCCCTCTCTTCCCCGTTTTTACCCCGGCAATTTCCATAAAATGCTCGGGCTAGTGCTATGCAAATGGCGGTCAATGCGTTTTGATTGTACATACCCTTTGTATCTCGTCGCGTGCCCGGGGGAGCGAGAAAAAATAGGTTGCGTTTAGCTTGCGGTACATGCGGCCAACAATACGTGCGGCCATTGTATTTTATGGCAGCGGCGACCGGCCGACCGACCGTTGTAGCTCGGACGAGTGAAAGTTATGTTTTTGATTATCGCCAGCGAGGTTTACAATGTTGCTCGGCTATTTACGGCGTGATGAATCGCCGTGGACGACTGTCAGGAAACGTCGTTCGCTTCCGTTTTTTTTTCAACTCCCCGTCACTTTGATCGCGTTTGTTTTCCGTAAGTAATTACGCGCCGACTGTAAATCCTCGGTCCCTTATTAATTTTCCATCGAGGGCTCTCTTTGTGCATATCAATCATGCAGTTTCATAAGTTCGTGTGTATTTGCATCGCTACGTCATCACACGTTCGTTGCGATTAATTTTCGACGCAAATTTCGCAATTTTATGAGATACCTAAATGACAGAAAAGCGCGACGGAGAGATGCGCAATTAATTAACGCGACCGCTTTGCAAATGGGCGTCCTAATTTTTCGGCACTTTAAGTCCGGATGCTGCGGAAAAAATCGTTTCTCAGGGCCTTTTCTCGACTTCGCTGGCAATTTTCTGTCGATCCGGCGCATTATTATGCAAGAGTATCGTACCGCGCTTCGATTACTATCTCGTCCGTATAGTTAGGCAGTACCGTGTTAAGGCGTACGTGGCGAGGCCGATTATCACGAGGCCGCGCGCATTGCCAGAAAATTCTGCGAGAATTACCGACGTCGAGTAACTTTAATAGACCGCATCGGACGGGTGCGGTCTAACAATCGGCCATTCTTCAACAAACCGAGGCGATTTTTCGTACTTTTCGCTTAGCTCTATGTATACGCGATGGCTCAACGATTAGAAGCGCGATCGATGTTCAAGACATATCTTTTCTATTTTCCAATGTGCGACGATGATATATGATGTTCGATATGTTCATCAGTTTTCGATCAGAATCGCAAAAGTATAAACATGAATTATTCGCACAATACGAGATTATATAGACAATTACCGTATGGATTAGGCAAATATCGGTTTATTTATCTGAATTGATTTAAGTTAGCTGACACTACGCACAACATGTGCTGCACAATCGAAAAGGGCTCAATCTTGTTGTTCAACGATCTAACAGTTATGCCGAATGGTACGTCGATCGCCATGGAATGCGAGTTTGCTGATCAAACCGGTTAATTGAACAAGGTTGAATAGAATGAGGCGGTATGATTTTGTGCTCGCTAGCGGGATGTTTGCTACATTGCTCGGAGAACCTTACCGAGAACCGAACGCGTTTAACAAGCCGCGCAGACCGAGGTATGCATTATCGATGACAGTCCTAAGACGTGTAATTGCTGTAACGACGGACAAAAATAAAGGAACGATCCCGACCAGTCATTGCTACGCGCGCCGCCCTTGTGCACTTCCGCGGTGCATCCCTACGCAAGAGCGTTCGTTCCTTCGACATCGAATCCGATCCGCGATATATCGACGTCCATAGCAATAAAATATCGTTCGGTTTATGTTTGCTCGGTTACATCACTGGGATATCTTCCGACCTTTTCGAGGCATTCACTCGCCGCGCGCCGCGCCGCGATGCAAAAGCGATGCATCGCCCGAGGTCGATAACTTTCTCCTTAATGTACCTCACACTCACGCTTGAAAAACCTGTGTTTGCAAAAATCGTGAGGACAGTGTTGGAGAACATTAAGAGAAAAATTTACGATCTGTCTGATGAAAAGCCGCTACGACAAGTATTGCACGTGCAATGTGTGCGTGATGTGTTTTGACTAATCAGACAAAAATGTTTATAATAACATCGAAATAAATAAGAAAAATGTCAAATAAAGAGGAATAAAGGACAAAAAGAAAAGGATCAATTGATGCACCTTTAAAATTATATATGTAATTATTACAATTCTCCGACGAATCTGTCGGAGAAGATTGTTTGTTGAATATTTTGTCGGAGTGCCGCAGGGCTCACATCTTGGCCCTCTTTTATTTGTTTTATTTATTAATGACATAGCTGGTTCTATTAAATTCTGCTTTTTTTTATTGTATGCTGATGACCTTAAATTATACCGTCGGATGAATGGACCTGCTGATGCGCTTTTATTACAACATGACTTATTTGAACTTGAGGCCTGGTGTAGGAGGAACTGTCTTCGGTTTAACGTCTCTAAATGTTTTGTCATTCATTTTTCTCATAGACGTAACTCATATTTATATAACTATACTCTTGATGGTTTACTTCTCTCAGCAGTGCGCGAAGCTCGAGATCTCGGGGTCTCGGTCAGTGCGGACTTATCATTTAATACACATATACAATCAATAGTTTCATCTGCTTATAGAACGCTTGGATTCATCCTCCGATGGGGTAGATTTTTTAAGAATATAACCACTTTAAAATTATTATACTGTACGTTAGTTCGCCCCAAGTTGGAGTACTGTTCCATAGTTTGGTCTCCGTATTTTAAATGCCATCAGTTGATTGAACATGTGCAGCACAAATTCCTGCGTATGGCTGCCTATCGGCTAGGTAATTCCATGTCAATTACTTGCCATGACTACTGCACTATATTAGATAGATTAAATCTGCTATCGTTAGAAAGTAGGAGACTAACCTTTGATCTTACATTTATTTTTAAGCTTCTCAATCACTCTACTGATTGTCCGGATTTGTTGGAACGTATCTATTTTAACATCCCGACTAGAGAATTAAGATAGTACTCCATCTTCCACCTCGGATATCACCGTACTTTGTATAGCGCAAATTCTTGTGTTTGGCTAATAATATCTGCAAGTAATTTCTCCAATAGGGTTGACTTTTTTGGTGGCTTTGTATCAACTTTTAAACAAAAACTTTCTTGTCTACTCTTGTAACCTGAATGTTCTCCATATGATGTTGTAAAATTTTAATTTTATTTTATTGTTCTTGTTTTTCTTTTCTCTTTGTACGCTAAAGGGTTTATTACGCGTTAATATTATTAATATTTTATTAGTTTATCTAATTTTTGCGGTAATTTCACGTTCTTTGAACAAATCATAATCTCTGTTCTCTACATCATTTATGACGAAATATACGTTGGATTATACTTCGATGTATTAATATTTAATATCGATATGCTGAAAGTTAGCGTTCTCTATCCCGGACCATCGATTGCATAATTTAGTCGTATACGATACGCGCACAAACTTCGAAGCGTTAACGTCTGATATTCTGTTACTTAACCACGACGTTACTATTAATGCCATCCAATAATCTCTGTTTCAGGTAAGTTACGATCTCTGCCCTAATCACGGCGATGGCGTATGATTGACTCCTTGTATTGGGTGAGTAGTTTACGCGCGGCGTATATACGCGGTATATCGATATTTAATAACCGCGAGTTACATTACCCTGAGGATATTAATCCCACCTTTAGCGCGTCGAAAACGGATCGTTTTCTCCGCAAGTAGCGTGGATAAACGGAGGTAATACCGCTAATTACGCGTATGAGTCTTTCTAACGTGCACGCGAATTGAAACGTCATTTTGTCGCGATTCGAGTTTACCGAGTGAGTTTACTATAAAGTCCATATGTAACATAATGGTAACACAATGACAACACAATACACATACATATGGTAAAACAACGTAGATACATATATATGAAACTTGTATGCAACAAGCATCTGACGATATCGTTAGTCTACGATGTGCAATGATGCGGATTTATATGCCACGAGATTACGTATACTTCCGTCCCAATTAGCGTCGAATGCTAAATTTATCGACGGTACGTAACCGAATCAATAATATGTAAACATTGTTCTATTATCGGCGAGAGTTCCACAGGATCGAAACGTATATGGATAAACATCGGTTAATTTTCGATGGTTTCGATGGTTCAATAAGTGAGCTCGTTAAATTAGCTAATTGTTTCAATATTTACCCGGGGAAAAAAAACCCTTATAATCAGAAGCGGTCTTATATGCTTATATATGAATTTTGGCCGCATAAGCTCTTATATGGTCATATATGATTATATAAGATTATATATAAAGACATATAAAAATATCGATATTTTATAAGACCGCTTCTAATTATAAGGTTTTTTTCCCGGGTATATATCGAATTATATTTTGCTATCTTTATTATAATTTTATCCTAATTAATCTCTTATTATACCGAATTACTTATCGGTAAAATTATCAGCGATTTATTGAGAAAGTATAATAATCAAGATATATTATTAATAAATCTGCCTCACTTAATCAATGCAATTATAATTCTTTTCGCGGGAAAATATCGTGTATTTTCATCGTTTATCGAAAGTGGATGTAGAAAATCTCGCATAAAAGTGTATTTAATTCTGAATGAGTGGCTGGATCACTCTCGGTGCTCGTCAATCAAATCATCGTGCATCTGAGTAACCGGATCCGATTAATAAATTACATAATGATTTTTCTCGTGATTTTTCTTCAACTATTGTCGGCATGCCGGAGCTTGGTTAATTGGATTGTAGATTTGTCTGTCTTCGGCTTTTGGCGAATCTTATATTTGAATAAATCCGTACTGATTGTTTTAAGTAAGAAAAATAATTTTCCGCTAGTCTACGTAGCGATTTGAGCGTTACTCGATGCGGAGGAAACCTTCAAAAAACTTATTAAACATTCAATGAAAAATAGATTAACAGGAAATATATTAAAATTATAATAGAATTGTGTTACAATGTAAAAATGTAACCACAAAGCTCTTATTAATACGTTAAATAACAATTCTGTGAATGTAATATTATACTGTTATCCTCTACACTGTCATTTGAGATTTAGTTTAAAATTGAATTGAGTTATACATATGTAGCGAAGCTTAATACAAGAATACTTTTTATAAGTAAATATTTTTTGCGGACGAAGTAATAGACGGAAGTAATAGATACCTATTATTTCCAGAAGCTATTTGTAATTGATAATTTTATATCTACAAAAAGAACAGCAATATTAAATGAATTTTTAAGATGGTTATCAAATATATAACGTAAAATCTCTCTCGTATCGCTCTCTTTCTGCCACAATAAAATGTCCCTCGAGGCATAGATTTTACGCGATATTCTTATGCGGCGCGGGGTGGATGTTTCATAAGTCGCAATTTTTTCCCCTTTCACTATGGGTCGTGAAGGTTGCTTGATTAAAACCGAGAATTTAAAGCATTTTGCGACAAAGCCATAATTGTTGTTAAAAATATGCCCCATAGACTTGTAACTTTGAAATTATTCCGCTCGCCTGACCTGTTATTCCCATGCAAAATGAAAAATTCGCGTGATCGTTAACCCGAAGAAATAGGCCGCGCTATAGGACAGTCTTACGTCAAGCTCGGAAACTCGTCAGATTTTTCCGGAAAGACAGAAAGAGCCGCAGATTAGAGATAATGAACGATAATTAAATAATAAATTTCTTTCGCCAGTATATAGAATAACAATTAAAGTAATTTAAATCGACCGTGACTGGCAATATATAACGTCTTTTCGATATGAACATTGAAAAACTGTGAGCCAACTTGGTTTGTCGGATTCACACAGCACTTTTTTCCGGATCAATCATCGAGACATTATTAATTTTGACCATGGTTTTGGTCAGTTGACAAACCAAGTTGGCTCACAGTTTTTCAATGTTCATATCGAAAAGACGTTATATATTGCCAGTCACGGTCGATTTAAATTACTTTAATTGATAATTAAATGATTGATGGAGAACGCCGTAAACTGCGGAGAGATCTCTCTTTTCTTATTATTTGATTTAATTATTTTCCTCGCGAGCGCGTTCAGCACCGTCGCGTTTTCAAGTTTACCTTTTAATCGCTACGATAACTTTTAATGATCGTTCCTTTAAAATAAAGTGGTATTTTTTATCCAGTAGCTTCACATCCAGTATCTCGTTGGCAAGTTTGCAATTATATGTCTGTAGCAATATGTATACGATATGTGTATCCCGAGCGTCGACGTCATATAACTCCGATCTCGAATTGGTCCTAAAACGGAATATCGCGTAAATAACGGCGGATCGAGTAATTATACATTAACTCGGGACACAAATCGAATAATTTTTACGATATAAAAGTCACGAGGAGGAGGACGAGGGAGAGCGCTCTCTTTCTGGCGATGCTAAAACGTAATTGTTTTCCTTCTTTTCCTCCTTCCCCCCTCTATATCCATTTATTTGCCGCGCGCGCGTATTAAGGGAGGTTCGTTAGTGTATGCGTTTTAATATCGGCTACGATAAAGCCGCGAGTTTCTCTCCTTTTCTCTCTTTTTTCTTTTTTTCTCGTATTACGTATGCCGTAATTCTTTCAACGCGAGAAAATGAAGGGAGGGAAAACAGGACAAAATAAATTTCGACACTGAGCGAATCGAATGTGCGCTTTACCGGGGAATAATGTTCACGAGTCGTGCGCGCAATTCGAGTGTGTTATACCACTCCGTGCGCTGCGGCTGCTGCTGCTACTGCTGCTACTGCTGCTACTGGTGCTACTGGTGCTACTGGTGCTGCTGCTGCACGGGGGTGGTACGATGTTTATCGAAAATCGATAATAAGGCGAATGCGCGCGCGACATAGTTTAGCTCGTTTTCGCATCGTTTGTCGCAGCTTACGACCCATGATGCTCTTTCTCTCGCGAATTATCCATGACACGAGCTTTGAGAAACAATCCCAAGTTATTTCAAGAGAAAGAGAAAGAGCGGTTCGAGTCAAATTTCAACGCCGCGTGTTCAAAAAAAGAATAATTCTTGGGAGATTTCTTTTTACTCGAGTATTTTCGAATATACCGACATGTATCCGAAAATGTCTTTGAAATGTTAGGAAGCGGCGCTTAATAATTATGTTTTATTATCTTCTACGAGGAAATATTTATTCTCGTAAAAAGAACGAGCGAGCGTTAGCGATTCAGGGAGAAATCGGATCGGACTCGACCGATTTGTTTACAAGGGAAACGCAATTCTTTCGAATTGATCTATAAATTCCGCCCCGTAGAATTGAGTTGAGTTGATATTTTTTATCCGGCGGAAAAAACAATTTCACCGTAGCGAAGACGCGCTGTTTGCGTTGCATCATTGCGATGCACATTTTATCGTCGCGTAACAGCGCCTCGTTATTCTCGTTATCTCGGGCGTACCACGTCAAAATGCGTCATACATGTCTCACATTGTCGCACATTGTTCCATGTTCAAATGATTTCAATTAAAAGCGATATTTTTTCCCCCCGGCACTCGCCAAAGTCGCCAAACAATAAACTCAATATTTACATTTGCTCTACGCAAATCTCGCCATTTTCATGATTGTTAATATGCGGTGAGCGATTTATTTCGATCTTATTAGCATGTGTGCTAAACAGTCACGAAATTCGAGCGATTTTGGGAAAATATCGATGGGTCTATAAAATCATGCACTTATGAGTTCATTTTTAATCATGAGATTCCAATCTCTTCTGCCAACTCTGCCACCGCTGATGCTCTTCTGTATTTATTCTCAAATAATGTTACCGAAACAAGTAATGATATGAATTTCTTAAAACCCTATAACTGAATAGAAAATAAACGAAATATCGAAATAAAGTTTTGCCAGGTGGTTTCGATACTTGTGTTTAATGCCACTCTCATCCATTATCGTGACGGTGATATCTTTATTTTCCGATCGGGACTGCCATTTCTGTCTGCAGCGATAAAACGCGTTTCGTTAGAGACCCGCGTTTAATCCCGCGAGGAAGTTAGATCTATCATCTTCCGCTGCACATCTCTCGTGTTCTCGCGGGTGTCGTAAACGTCAAGGAGGATTATTGCAGCTGTCCCGGGCGGTAAGGTATTGCGAACGCGTGAAAATCCTGGCCGTCGAAACGCCGCCTGCACCGTCGGCTGCCCGAAACCGACTCGTTCCGTCTTTCTGGGAAGATACGGGTGTCAGCGAGAGGACTGCCGGAAAATCACTTCCCCGCGTTGCTATTTTCAATCGGCACTGACTGACCCTCGGATTGACCGCTGTAATCGCGATGTCCCGACGCGGTTGCATCGCGTTCTATCACCGATAGGATATGGGAATATTTAAATTTTTTAAGCGCATTATAAGTTAATTTGTTACTGTATTTGTATTTTTGTGATGTGTTATTATTTATATCTTTTATTATTACTTTACATGTAACGTATTATTATGTTTTATCACATTGTAGCGATATTCTTATCTACTTACATTGATTTTATATTTATCTTTTAGATGTCAAGGCACATCGGTTCCTTTCCGAGAGATATATTTTGTAGAGATAACACTTGATTTGTTTAACTGTTTTTAATTAATCTGCGATATATTGAAATTTTTTTTATACCATATATCAAAACTGATATTACGATATTACTGATATTACGAGTATCATTTAGAGTGTAATCAATCTTTGATTTGTTGACAAAGATTAATGCGCTGATAATTAACGGAATTGTGCATTGATGCAATTAACACAATTAACATAATTAGCTTTTCGTGTATTGCATGTCAAGTATGGCGGTATTAAATTTTAATTACGGACGCTTCGGCCAAGTCAGCAGCTCTTCTAATTACGGAAGATCTCGCTTCCCTCGTTAGTTCAAAATAATATCGGGTCGTCTGTATTTCGGCGAAGGCGAAGTTTGCGCAGGAACTGGCGGAGTTAAGGCTATTTATCCGCCGTGAAGCGTTATCCGCAGTTTCGTCTGTGTGCACATTTCGCCGCGATTAGCGCATGTTCGTTAGTGCTTGGGCGTGAACTTGCACGGGGGCCTTCGCCAATCAGTCGGTCAATATCTCGAGAGATATTCCCTTCCCGAGAGACACTCCAGGATCTTCGGGATAATAAGATCCTCAGGCAAAGAGAATCGGCGTGTCCTCGTGATGAAAGTAGAACGCGGAAACAGAGAGATTGTCAGTTATCGATTTTGCGTCCGGCCACAGACAGCCCCGTTATCTCGCTTTATAAATATTTAATTAAACACACGGGGGAGTTACCCGGTATACGTGGAAGACCGCGCTCGATCGATTGGCGCGTAATGAAATAATGAAATAATTCGCGAATGTCGTAAATTGCATTTAAAATTCCTTTTAGACAGATGTCAAGTGAGTTAAGCAATTTTACGTTGCGCGTGTGTGTAGTCTTTTTAATTGAATATAAAAGAGATGTATATTTTCATATTGTATATAATTTATATCCTGTTTTATATGCACGCATGTAACATGAAGCCTGTAGAAATCTTCGATAAAATAATCGCGGAAGAATGATTTATTAGGCTAAATAACATTTTTACGTTATATTCTTTGAAACATTTTTCTTTTTTTAATACTGCGTAACGTGACCAAATTGTGACGTGTCCGCTTATTATCATCAGTTTGATAAGAAGTGATTTTGGAGATTTATTAAAATATTCCGCAATTTGCATGAGCACATTTACGTGCTCGTAAAACGTCACTATCGTGTTACTATCGTGACAAGCGCGGCCTCTTATTTTCTGGGGAATAGATAATACCGATACGATAAACAGATGAAATGCCAGCTGTGCATTATCTATTGTCCAATTAAACATGCCAAAACGTCGAGCCTGGTCGGAAATATTTATTAGATAGGCATTCGGCTGTTGCTCTTATTTAATTTACGTGTGCGTGTCCAATCGTCGAATATATCCCCGTCGACGATAATGCCATGCCCATCGCGATCGATCGATTTGCGAGCAAATAATTTATCGCGCGCGTGTCACTCTGAAAATCGTTTATAATCTTCATCAGTCGATCGTCTACTACCGTTGATAATCCCTCTGATTTGCGTTTGTCCGATGGCGAATTTTTCGCGGGAATTATTTTTCAATCCGACGAGATTTGTTTGGAAATACTGTCATTGTTGAATAAAAAGAATCTGGTTTCCCACGTGTTATGTTGTGCGAAAGGACGGAAGATAAAAGTAAAATACCATCGTGCGCTAACGCGCGCTCGTCAGAGAATTATTTCCGTTATCAGATCAGTCAGATTTCGTAACAAATAAAACGTTATGTGAACTTATAATCTGATCTAGTATTTTATTAAAGAGAATATTTTGCGCGCGCGCGAATACGCGTTACTTATTCATGTTTATAAGCCGGGAGCCGATTGAGAGGAGCTTTCTGGGACGATGAAAACTGAAATCCTTCCAAGGCCTGCCCCACGTTTCTCTCCGTTTCTTCTCCTTGAGAGGATTCGCCAGGTAGTTGCGCCGCGTCGACCGTAAACTTGCGAACAATCACGATAATGGATGCCTTCTAGGAAAAGTTATAGTTGCGGTGGCGTAATAATCGGCAGGTCGTCGGACAGACAGAGAGAGAGAGAAAGAGAGAGAGAAAAGGAGAGAGGGTGAGAAAGGGGATGGGAGAAAGGTGAGGAGTAGGAAAAAAAGATGAATCTTTTGGGCGGACTCGGAGGCGACAGATCCGAGAAAAAGCACGGAAACGTGTGCCACGAAGGTTGTTTTCGTCGGGGATACGAAACCGAGCTGATTTTTTTGTTCTCCTTGCTCTCTGTTGCAACTTGGCTGTACGACGGTTGCAGTAGCAGCAGCTACCAACGGTGTCGCGTGTTTCACCTAAAGCCGAAGAACGTTTGTTTCTCTACGTGTCTGTACACATTCGTTGGTTTAAGCCAAAACTCTCGGCGCGGCGGCGTCACATATGTATGTGCCGTATCGTCTTTCCAAGAGGCGGGTGCCATCAATTGAAAAAGAAGCGTCACATATGTCACGTATAATTTTAACATCCGAGCAGTGACGCGCGGAAATCGAAGGCTTCGTCTCAGAAAGCGAGTCCCATAATCTACGGAGTCGATTTTAGATACGGCTTCGCACTCTCGAAGTAAATCTGAAATTAATTCTACGAATTACGGACTCGCAGCTCTCTAGCCCTCGGTTGTATAAATTTAAATTACGGCAGTTTAATATTCACCGTCTCACCTTAATTAAAGTTAATTTATTTAGGATTATTCTCCTTCCAAGTTGTCGCGTTTGCCCTAAAATTGGTAATTTCAGACGAGAATATTAGAGGAGCATCTTCTAGTAAATTTAAGCGCGCCGTATCTTATTACATAACGATTATTTAGATTATTGCTATTAATAATCGACAACTTACAAATCACGTAATCCGCCTTCCGCTAGTTACTATCGTAGCCGTATTAATTTTTCATGTGCAACGCTAATCTTCAATTTTCCAGGCGTCCGGGGCCTGGTTTAATGATCTAGAAAAAAGACCTCCACGGCCTTAGGTACACGTAATGGGCATGGGATGTTGGTTACGTATTCCCATTACAGAGAGATGCCCGCGTGCATGCCGCGACCATAATGTGCACAGTGAATTTCTCATTATCGACGCCCGTGATTTATGCTCTGTTATCGTAAGGGACATTGTACACGTAGTGCAGGATCTAATTCGAATTACGCTAAGAGATTACCGTGTAGGCAAAGCATCGGTTCCTGCTTCGGTCGTTTCCCATTGGTCGCCGAACGCGAACACGTTGTATCTGTAGCATTCACATCGCCATGATCGGTCGAGCATGTCGATCGGAAATTTCTAATTCCAAGTGGGCCAAGTTATACGGCCACACATTCATTACATTTAACTACATTTAACCTAGCGCATTCAGGAGCGAAAGAAATAGTGTTAACCGCGTGTACTATTGTAATAAAAAAAATTAATTTTTTAAAACACTTTTCTTCGAAATGTTAGTAAATGCGTTAATATATTATAAAAATTTAAATATATCACTACAAATTTTAGACGCTCCCCGATTTTAAAAAGAAAATTATTTGTGAATCGCTCTTTACAAAAATTTGTAGTCGCTATACGTGTTGCGGTCAATATCGCGCTCGAAATTGGAATTGGATTAGATTATATTGGAATTGTTTCAAACTGACAAAGTTACTTTTATCGGACATCAATATTCCTAAATGAGGTTTCCGTACTTGAAATAATGGACATTCCTGCCATTTGTGTTCAGCACAATATATTTTCCAGCGAGCGAACCGCAACTGTATGACGTCGAAAAAAATTATCGCTCGAAAATATCGCTGCGTGATCAAAGTTATTTCACGAGATCAAAGCAACCTCATTTTCCGCGGTACGTGCACGAGCGCCACGCGCTGTGGCTTGCTGAACGTTTTTGTTCCCGTTTTTAGCGAAGTTGCGAATTTTTCTCGCCATTATCTCGTCTCGCGCCGACAAATTCTTCGATGTGTCGAAATCGTTCGATGTTTATCTGCGACAGCGGCCGCGTTTTCAGGACGCATATTGTATATTCACGCGCGACGCTATTACGAGATCCTGCGACAAGGAACATCATAAAGCATTTATTAAATGTTTCTTTATCTACTCGCGCGCGCACCGTCGTTTCTATTACAATTGTGCAAAATTATTGCTTTCATCTATATTTAGAGCGAAGTTTTCTTGCGAGACGATGTCTTAAGAGGTATTGCTCTTTCGACGAATTTGAAGTTTCGTTATGATGAAATGATCGCTATTTAATAAGATCGATGAATTAGCCAGTCTTATAAATGATGGATTTTCTTAATTAAATGGAACGTTTCTTCTCTTATTTATCAAATCTTTTATTTTTATTATTTCAATTTATCTTATATTTCTATTTTTTCTTTAGATTTTTATCGCGCGTATAAATCATTGTTGTAGTCGCTTTCACTCAGGAATCGCTCATTCAAGCGTACTTATCGACCAAGATTTTCTGAAGTGCGCTTGTAGCGCACTTTCACGTCGCGCTTCGTCTATTTTTCATTATTTCTCGACGCGCTTCGTTTACCCTCGGCAAGAAAAGCGTCTTCCGTGTCTCTCCTTCATCCCGAACATCTATGATGGAGAGTCACGGTGCTCAATTTCGGTCGGAGCTTTTCTAGTTTAACCGAGAATCAGATCACTCTTCACTAAATATTTATACGCACTTTTAACATTCTAGGCACCAGAAAAAGATCTATACACGTTTGCCGAGGAACGGAAACTATAATTATACTTAGCTAGTTAAATATGCATCTGAACATTTTTTAAATTTTAAACAGAGTGGATTTGTGTATTTATAATATTGTAGAACTGGCAGTAATAACAAATTTGCACACTGTTTTCTCTAATCTATTATGCGTATTTTTTCCAGGGTCATAAATTTATTATGCTGTACACCTGGTCTCTAGTTATATTCAGTCAGCCGACAGAATAAAAAAAGAGGCACGGATTATAACAATTGTTCGTGCGTTTCTGGTGCGCAACAATGTCGCGTTGCGGTTTAATGATTCGACATATTTCACAATAACGCCAGTCTACAGCGGTGCTAATCGCGGATGGTCACTTTATCGAGCGATCGATCGCGCGACAGGACATCAAAATCAGTTTGTAACAATCGTTAATGGCGCATCCCCGATCGGGACGCGCGATAGCTCCGCGCATCGCCATCACATCGCGAGGCTCTTATCTCTGATCAAGAAACACAATCTATCCTGCACCAGGAAACGCCGTGATTCTAATCATGTGCCGGTAGAGCTCTATTTTAGACTCCATTTCGTTTAGACAGGTGCATACTTATTATTGAGGCAGCACGAAAAGAACCAATATATTTTTTCGATATTCTTTTTGGTATATGTCTATTTGATATATTTCATGTATCAGGGAATGATTGAGAAAAAACCTTACGAGCGCATTTTTGCACGTTTGTAAAAACTGATAGAAAATTTTTCGTTTATAGCATAATCCTTTCTAAAAAAAGGCATGTTAAGTCGATAGTCGAATTCATTGTTGCCGCTTTTCCGCGATGCTGATTGGTTCTTTCGCTGCGCATACTTTATTTGCAGCTGTCATCGTATATTTCGACAGTTGTGTGTATCAAGAAGTTAATAGTGTAATAGTATAATAGCATAATGTTAAAGCTAAAATAGCGCGCGCGAAGCGCGCGTCTGTGGTGTCTAGTTCCAATCTTAAAAATGGCATGTCAACTGACAATGAGTGAATTTCATTTGTATCGAAGAATTGAGGCCTCTTTTCCGCGATGCTGATTGTTTGTCTCGAATTTTGCATCGCGTCGTGTTTCGCTTGTGTCGCTTCTGTGGCTATCAATTTCGAAAAACTTTTTACTAAATGGCGCGCGCGTAGCGCGCGCTTGTAGTGTTCTAGTCCTCTTCTAAAAAGAGCATGTCATCGATACTCGAATCTATCGAAGTATTGTTGTCGCTTTTCCGCGATGCTGATTGGTTCTCTCTTTGCGCTTACTTCATGAGCGGCTGTCATGGGATATTTTGACAGTTGTGTGGTTAATAGTGTAATAATAACAGTGAAATATTAAAAATAAAGAGCGCGCGCGTCTGTGATGTCTTGTATTTAATAAAGTGTATGTATCTATATTATATATTATATATTAGGTACGGTTTTAATATATTTCTAGATAGAAAGATATTTCAGCGTAGGAGAAAGATTTAATCCACTCCGAAGCTAACAGAAATACCTTTAGTCGAGTTGAGGGTGATGGAATTTTAGGAATTTTACACGCAATATACTTCATTTGCGTTTGCTCGGACGAGAAATGTAATAATAAAGCGCTAGACGGCGCTAAACTTTTTTCGTACGTGTGTAATAAGCGCGCTATTTGTTTGAGAGCAAGAGAAAGAGGCGCTTTTAAACTTTTCTTTGGTTTGCGCGTAATAATAGAGAGATCGTTGGAAACATACTCGTTCGATGTATCTAATAATAGAGAGCCAGTTTCGAACTTCTTTTTTCACAAATGTAGTAATAACAGGCAAACGGCCCTAAAACTTCCTCTTGATGCATGCTTCAATAGCGGCGCTTCTCATAGTCTCTTTTAATACGTGTAATAACGAGGAAACGCGGTTCCCCCAAACTTTCCTGATGCGTCTAACGACGACGGCAAGGAGTTTCGAGAAAGAATCCAACTAGAATCCACTATCCCTCACCGCGCAAGACGTTTCGGATGAGAGAGAGAGTGGGTGGAAGGAGACTCGATCCGAGTGACGTGCCGCGGGCGATTGATGACTTGTGACCCACTTTTCGCGCCGTTGACCCAGATGCGAAGGTGCTCCGATGTAAGATATCGGAGTCCTTCCATTTACCTCTCTTTCTAGCGCGCTTCTCTTCCGCACTCTCTCTGTTCTCGACCGCCTCGCGGCTGCTGACAGTAGTCGGTTAGTTTACTTAGACAGCGAGAACGTATGGCCGATCTCATTTCTCCGATCGGGAGCAACTTAGATTACAAGATTTTCAGGAACTGTTAGTCAATTGTTTCAGAAGTAACGCATGTCCAATTTTGAACGTCTTATTTACTTCGCTTTATTTAGAATATATTTGAAATATTTGCTTTGAATAATGTTCAAGAAAAACAATTCGTTTGTGCATTTCTCAATTTGGATGATCCATTATCTTCGATAATTATATTTTAAAAATAAAGTATAATGGTAAGTTATTGAATTATATTGCGCGATGAAACATGAATCGCGTAATTTTCCGCAGAACTAAAGTTACGTCATGATATTAGTCCTCATCGACGTGAACTATTTAAAACCGGCGTAAAATAAAAAAAAAACGTTCTTCGATAGGCGATGTTTTGCATGCGAAGAGTTATTACCGTGGATATTTTAAGCGGAGTGCATTTTAAACGAGCGACTTATCGCTCGATGAATCATCGACACGATCGTTACTCCATTTTTCTCTTATGATTCATTGTATAAGTGAAGGTGATATCGGCGGAACGCATGATACTTTATCAATATTATCCGATGTAGATTACTGTATCATACGTAAAAATAGTTCTGATAGTGAGTAATTTATGTAAAGCCTGCAAGGTTTCTATGTGGAAGGTTGAGGTATACTCGAACGTATATAAGTCGTTCTCTTTTGACATATCTATGAGATGACATCATTTTCCTTGCGTCTTTTTTTTTTTTAATTTAAAGAGAAAATCTTTCAAAGTTTTTTTTCCATTTTATTCATTTCTCCATGGGAATTTGATTAGACTTTATCCGCTCGAGAGTAAGATCAGAAAGCCATAAAATCCTTTTTTCCCTCTTTGTAATCTACCGTTTTAGACTCACTCATATTTCACGCTGCAGCAAGCACGGGGGAAGAGAGAGAGAGATAGAGAAAGCGGGTCCAGGATTTGTTTATGAAATTTATGCTAAGTCAGGGTATAAGAAACCCGGATAAGCACCGGGCAGGCAGGCAGGCAGGCAGGCAGGCAGGCAGGCAGGCAGGCAGGTAGGTAAATTCGTCTCTGTCAGTCAGCGTTGTGACGGGTAGACGACGATGCTCTCCGACTCGTCTCATCTCCGCTCTCCCTCCCTCGCTCTCCTAGCTTTCTCCTAAGATCCTCTCGCCGAATTGTGACAGCGTCGTCGTCCGCCGGAAGGATACGACACCGCGCCGCGCGTTGTATATACCCGGTGTGCGCGGCGTCGTATTGAAAGGAGGCAAGGAGTGGGAGGTCGGGATGGTGGGGTGGAAGCTATCGACGGCAAGGGAGGGGATCCGATGCTCGTGGTGGTGGTAGCAACGAGAACGGGTAGGGAGACCTCCACGTCGCAGAGGACCGAGAACAGTGTAACGTTGCTCCGGCCAGCACCACCAGCTTCAGTATCGTTCCGGCCGCGGTCTCGTTTGGTCGTTCTTGACGAAGGGTCGCGAGTTTATGTTCCTTCGGCATCGCCGCGACCGCCTTTCTTCCCGGCCTACTTTTGACCCGCAGAATACGTTACGGTCTCTTGCCGAGAAATTTGGTCGCTTCGGCGACTTGGTCGTCGTCGAGGCTCATTATGAACATGGGCTAGATCGCAGCTTGCCTTATCCGCCCGAGGATCAGGATCAGTGGAATAATGTGTCACGACAAGTAGGAGGAGAATTGAAACGAAGTTGTCAGTGCCAAAGTGGCGGTGCAAGTGCCGAAATTTATTTCGATATTATCTGAAGATTGTCATCGCGATCGTACGCCTGCTAGCATTGGTGGCGCGATCCGCGGATATTGTAAGATGAGCCCGGCCTCCCAGGGCGCCCTGGAAGTGGAGCGTTACATCGGCAGTTGCCTGATTTCGTCCAACGTGCGCGCCGGACTGCACGGTAAGCCCGTGCCCGTCTGTCGGAAGCAAGAACAGCCAGCGACGGTACGCGGCAGCAAGGTGCGCGGTTGTTATAATGGAGGGCAGGGTTACTCCGGGCTGGCTGATCAGCAGCAATGTCAGGTGCAATACGGTGGTCCGGGCGGCTGGACGGGCGCGCCGCTAATATCAATGACATCAAGTCCGCGCAGGTGTAATCAGCGTTCGTCGCCGTCACTCAGTCAACAACAGCAACAGCAGCAGTCGCAGCAACAGCAACAGACGTGCGGCGATCAGCAGCAGGTGCCACCGAGTGGTCATCTACACAAAAGTCCCCTGTCCAGGTTGGCGATTCACACGCAAGGCGCACCTCTGATTCTGGCCGGGCGATTTTACAATCGTGGCAAGGTGCACAGCAACAACAACAATAACAGTGGCAATTCTAACGCGTCGCCCTGCGGCAACCTCGCCGGCAATTACGTTCATAATAGCGCGAACCCATCCATGACGAGCAACGCGAACGGCGCGACGAGGTGCTCGGCATCGCGAATCGTCCCTCAAAGGCCGGCAGAGGCCACCGCCAAGAAACCACCGACGATGGTGTCCTCGAGCTCCAAGACAACAGCGACGAACGCCGATTGTTCGTCCGCTGCGGCGAAGGAAAATGCCGGTTCCTCGAATATTGCGAACATCGACTCGCTGAGTATCGCGAGCGACGAGAGCTCCGGATCGAATAATTCAGAGAACAGCCTGCCGCGCATCATCAAGCCTCGCAAGCGCAGAAAGAAGGACCGCAAGCCGCCAAACAATGTTGTCGCGAGTGGCGTCGACGCGGTCAAATCGGAGGAGCCGCAGGTGCAGCGGCAGCAGCCTACCGGTTGCGGCGCCACGACCGGGGAACAATCCGGTGTCATCGGGGTGAAATCGTACGCGCCGACCTGCTACGAACCAAGGATCTACGAAGCGGCCGCGCCGCATCTCAGGAACTACCGGAGGCCACCGGTCGGCCATCGTGAGAATATCTACGGTGGCTGCAGGGCGCCGTCGATGCAGGCAGAAATGGCGGACGTCAGGCAGCAGCGGTACGTGCACCACCGGCATCATGTGCAAGTGAAAGTGCTAGACGACAACCGTAACGTGATCGCGGCGCCGATGCGTGCCACGGCGCCACCCAAAAACTACCGGCATCATCACGTCAATGATAATGGTAACTGTAGCGGCAATCTGCCGCGACGTTACGTTCACGAGTATGGCGAGTCCTGCGAGGCCGCCGCCAGGGGAGACGGTCTGGGTCCGTGTCAGTGTCGATACTGCGACCCGGCCGGCCTAATCTGGGACGTCGACCGGAACGGTTACGCGCCGTTCCTGACGACGACTCTGCCGCCGCCACCGCCGTCGTCGTCGTCCAGCGTCGAGTACTGTCGCGGTAGTCACTTCAGCCAAATACCGCTGTTCCTGACGTCGCCGTGTACTGGTCTTCAGGAACGCGTGCTCGACAGAGTGTTCGACGAGCATTCTCGACCGCACGACGACGGGAGGGACGCGGGGCCCGTCGCCGGGCCCGGCGGCATAGTGTTGAGACGCAGCTGGAGCGATCCAACGAGTTACTTTAGCTACGGCGAGGAGATCGCCGCGCCGACAAAGGACGTTGGCGTTATCGGCGATCGAGGGGGCCAGTCTGAAAGTGGGAGACACAAACGAACCCTCTGGCGCGGCGACAGCATCGGCAGCACGCCGGTAAGCTCGCCGGCGAACGCGAACGCCGCGGGCTCGAATGCCGGTAGCGGGTCCGCCGCGTCTCCGAAGGGCCTGGAAGTGTCAACGGAGATCATCACGTCGCCCAACGGCCATCGGGATCTGGAGATTAAATTCTATTCGTCGCCATCGCCCGCCGAGCGCTTCGCCGAGGAGGACAAGTCGTCGTCGAGTCTCGCCGGAGAGGCCGATGACGACGACAATGGGGACGACGACTTCAGCGATATATGGAGTTACCACGAGTCGAAGCTGCAGCAGGATTTCCGCACGCTGCTGCAGGCGGAAGAGTGATGGATCGTCGACGTTATCTAACCGAAGATGTTCCCGAGCGCGACGAGCGCTCGCAGTCGCGCGGATTCGCTCGGTGGAGTGCGAAATGAGAGCGAAATGGCAAACGCCGACAATGGCGGAAACGGCGCGGAGAAAAGGAGGAGAGTGCGTGGGTGTTGACGACGAGGTATTTGGCTCTGTTTCGTAAAGAAGTGACACGGGAGAGAGAGATATAAACGATGTTGTACTCGTCGCCCGTCGTGCGCAAATGACTCGATTGACGTTCGCTTTGGTCTCGCGACGCTCGCTTTTACGTGCGATCTCGAGGGGGCCAGAGCCAAGCGTTCCCGCGTGAACGACGGTATCGCCGAGCCTCTACAAGACGGCGTCGAAGGCGACAACGAGGAGGGGTTTCTCATCGCTAACGGTGTTCGTAGTATACGTGACGTGACGTGATGCGCGTGCACGCATCAATGCCGCACGCGAAGACGCGCCGTCGCTCGGTACTCCATTTGATGTTCCGCGTCCAGCCAAGTGGATTGACTTCACCGAGCAACCATCGAGAAACGGTGTCGATCAGTCTTGTCGCAAAGTGTGTTAGTCTTGAGAGATCAGAAGAGCGTGTGTACTTGCGGGTGTGTTGTATGTGTGTATACGCGAGCGTACTTGAATATGCGTTACGCACGTGACCTCATCTATCGGGTCTCTTTAACGCATGGATTTTCTTTGTAGTAGGTTGTACACACGACAATCATCTCGTCGGTTATATAGTCAGTTACATAATAGTCTTTCGTGTTTTTACTAGTGCTTTTTTTTCTGATACGTGCAAAATTTCGCTCCAAGATCCGGAGGTGGAACGTTAATTAAGTTAGATTATTATTGAGAGAAATCCCACCAAAAGATAATTACACGTTCTTCGTGTGTTTTTCAAAGTCAGTTGATCGTGAATCATGCAGTCGATCCACCCGACGTTCCAATTTGCAACAACAAATTGGAGAATACTAGTTAGATTAATTCCGTTAATGTGTAAATACCTAAAAATAGAAAATATTTAGGTAATTCTGATTGGTTTAATCGTCGACTATGCCTGACTCGGTGCACGGAAATTAGTCACTTTCTCCTCATTTTTACAACTGCAACGATATTTGTGATACAATCTACGGCGACAGGCCATGCGTGAAAGAAGTCTGCGAGCCAAGAAACGATAGCGACATAGGAACAAGGCGGAAGGGACGAGGAATAAAATATATAACGTTGCTGATATTTTATGTGTTACCAATCGGAATATCGGAATGCCTTCGCCGTGCCCTTTTGTAGACGTGGGACCACTCATCTCTCTTATACTTCAACTATATCTGTTTTCCGATCGATTGCCCCTACACAATGATCATCTTATCATGAATTTATTCTATCTCATTCCGCGATCCCACGCCCAATTTTTATACCCCATTGTGTCTTGGCTCTGACGTGTACCCAACACGAGATCGACGCGTATTGAATTATCGCTCTTCACGCGTAATTAGGTAGCGACTATTTTTCCTCGATGTCCATCGATTCGCGAAGTGACGATCCGTGCGTACTCCAACATCCTCCTTAATCGTTTTGCAGCTTGTAATTGTGCAACGGAGGTTGAGAAACGTTAGATTGTCGATCGAAATTGTTCTTGACGCGACCAAACTCGCTTTAGCCGCGAAACGCGAGGTATTCTCATGTCAGTTTACGCGTCGCGCCATTCATGTCGAGTTGTCGCGTGCGATGCCTAAAAGGCGCATCCGGGAAAACTAGTTTCGACCGCCGCGCCGAGCCGGCCGCAAGAGGTTAATCACGAGAGTTAAGATACAGACTCGCGCGCGTGGACGCACGTCTCGTCCGACCACGCACCAACACGCTCGCGTGGTGGTGATATACCCTGGCTTTTTCTCGCCGTCGTCGTCGCCACCATCGCCGCCGCTGCCGTCGCCGCCGCCAATTCCAAGACGAGTAGCGGCGACGTGACCGTTTAAAACGTAACGTAGCAATTAATCGAAAGAACGATGAACGGTCCGGTCCGTTGCTGGCCGCCGTCACCGCCCCCGCCGCCACCACCGATCGTAATCGACGTCTGCGCCTTCCACCTCGCCTCTTCCTTCGCGCCAGATCGCTCGCGATAGTAGGTCGAACTGTTCCCCCGGCGGGAGAGGGAATCTTCATCATCATCTTCTTACCCGCGAAAGGGGCCCGCCTCGCGTGAAAGGAGCTACCGTCTGTACTAGTAACTGCGTTTAATCGCGCGCTATCGCCGCGTTTTATCGGATAACTCGGCGCAACGGTTCAGCCTCAGAGTCGAGCGCCGATAACCGGGCGGCTAGCTCTCTCGAGTTCGTAACATTGTTTCGCGTTTCCCCCCTATTGCCTCTCGCTCTTACCGTTTACCGTTGCCTCTGCTAAATAACGGCAAGTGGACCAGATAAACGCGTTATTGATTTGTTCAATATCAATATAATCAAGTGGAACTATCGTTGCCGTCATTCCGTTTCGACTCGCCGGAGTTGGATAGCAGATATTGTCGTACGTTCCGTTACGGGATATCTGACTCGTCCGTAATCGACGATCGATAGCTCCGTAGTTTGTGTATTATTCCTTCTTCATTCTCAGGTATTCTCCTACAGATTAAATTATTGTTAATGCGATTTCGTTCCAAGTGAAGCCTTACGAATATTTGGAATATAGAATTTTGATTCTTTTTTTTGTCTCTATTTTTAACAACAAAATGCCATTGTTACTCAACATACTTACTTAAATAAATTGAAACTTGTTTCTTCAGAATTCTAGTGTTGATAGAGATCTCAACTACAGTTAGGTAATTACGGTGAAGAATGCCATCGTGAATTCGTTAGATAACTTCTATCAGTTTTTTTTCCGGAAATATTAGTATGATCGATCAGTCACCGCCACATACTGATATGATTATCGCGGCGATCGAAATGCGACGGATCGAAGCGTTTAAGACCGAGCGAGGGTGGAAGGCGCGGCAAAGAATTACACGGCAGGATCAGGCGTTCTATACCCGAGATACTATATATCTACATTAGCGAAAGGCCATCGCGCAGATTTACACAGAGCGTAGAAGCGAGTAAACGTAGAAGCGAGTCGGCCGGTCACACACACACCCACATACACACGTATACACGTATACATAGGCACGCCGTGTCTATCACGAGCCGCGTCGTGATAGGTCGACTCGTTCTTCTGTAAATCTGTGCTCGATGATCGAGAGAGCCTCGGTCGAGGGGACCGAGGTCGCGCGACGAATCCCCGCGAATCCTGCGTCGTTTTGTATGCGATATACGAAGACTATACCATCTGTCCCCGTTCCCTCGCGACATTATACGTCAGCTAGACGGGCAAGACATATGCTACGAGCCACTCAGCATCATCACACGTCGTCATTTCACCGTACACCGTACACGGACGCACGCACACACACACACACACACACACACACACACACACACACACACACACGCACGCACGCACGCACACACACACGACACACAAACTCTCGGCAAACCACCTATCGTTAGACCGTAAGTCTAGAATCTAATTGTAAGGCGATCCATTTAGATTATTATCTTCGTTGTCTATATGTGTATAGAAGAAATCGCGCGAAGACGGCTTGTCTTTTGTTGTCACGATTTCGGAGCGCGCGTAATGGAAAAACACGACGATGATGAGACGAGGTATGATCGGGGAATATATAATATATATATCTATATATATGTATAATGAGAGTGATGAATATTTTGAATGGGTGTTTTTTGCGTATGATACGTGTTTCGTTTTGGAGAAACGGGAGAAAATGAATACGTATTCACAAATAATGGAATGACGGAAATGTTTGTTTTGTTACTGCTAAAAAGAGAAGTTTGAATTTTTTGAAAGAATACCGCGTTGTTTCTTATTGCAAAAAGTTACAAAAAGAGGTAAGGTGGGCTCTATTTGTGAGTTAAAGAAAAAAATTTGATAATAAATTTTTAAGACAGGGAGGGACTTTTCGGCTTTTTGTCTTGAAAATTTTGTATCCGATTTTTTGTTCAACTGACTGAAATAGCTCCTCCTTACCGTACAGTTACTATATATATTACGAATGCAAACAGCAATCGGAGGGACACAGGTTTGGCGTTCTAGTTTTCCAGAGATATATATAACGCGGCGGAATTATTCATGAATATTTATAGCAGCCGTTTCTTCAAAAAGAAACGCGCACGGATTAAACTAGGAGGAAACCGATGAAATCTTGTTAGTATTCAGTACACTCGCGGTGCTGGGCATACGAAGGGCAGGCCATAAAAATTCGACAACGGCGACGACGACAATGTTCGTTTGGGGCTATAACGGGTGTGCGCTTTGTGCCGGGTTTGACGTACGTAGCGAACGCGCGTTCCCCGAGCGAACGCGAAGAATGATATTGCTAATATTTCTCTCTTGCCGGCGAGTCGCACCTTGCGTGGCAAGTTTTATTGCCGAGTGGCGACAGATAAATATTGTCCTTGGTTCCTTGTTAAGGCGGAGCGCGCGCGCGCGCGACGCATCGATGCATAATCATGCAATGCGTACGCGAGGAAATCGCATTCGAGAAAGAAAAGAAAAAGCTAGTGAAAGAGAGAGACTGCTTTAATAATATCGTCGTCGATATTTTTCTTCGAGGATTCCTACAAGTCGTATCCGAGGGAAAAGGCCTGCCATTCGCAAATGTTCGTTCATGTTTTATCCGATTGCGTGCGATGTTTGTGTCGACGCTGTGTTATATGTCGACGTATTTTCGGTTGTATTTAACGTCGCTGCATGAATGCGCTATACGAGTGCATCGGACAGCAGTCCGGCGGGAAAAGTGAAACACGTCAGAGAGTGATTTAAGTCGAGTGACTATGGCGTAAGTCTATTTTAAGACTTTAAGAGTCGTAAAAGCATTTTTATTTCCACGTACATATAAGCGGTCTTTCTTATCGAGGGTCTTGACAAACACGCCTGAATCGTCTAAGCAAATTTGAATGAAAGAATTAAAGGAAGGAAATCATGCATTGCGTCTTTCTGTATTGCGCTTAGACTCGTTTTCAACAAGTTATCACTTTGCCACTAGACCTTCCGACACAAATTTTCTTCATTCGATTTAAGTATGCGCCTACACTTTTGGCGATCTTTATTATTCGACAGAGTAACTTATGGCGCGTTCTCATGCATTACAATACTGTAAAAAGTATGCAGCTTCTATAATGCATGTTCTCGGATGACGAACAGCGCAGCGATCGTAAAATTTTGTCATAGGAAAAAATAAAGAGATAATATAGCGTGTTGTTATGCACGACCTCTTGACGAGGAATGGCGGCTTTAGTCCGGGAATATTCAAGTGTTTCTCGACGTGTCGGATAGGAACGGTGAACGACGTCTGCTGATTTAGCCGCGAAGTCTGTTACGAACAATTTTCTGGCGACGCGTCAACGGAAGTGACCTAATTTATTATATTTACCGTTCTCTAAGCGCCTAAGAAATTTGTTAAGACGCGTATGCGAATGTCGCGGCTGAGAAAAGTGAGAATTGATGAATAAACAAAAGAGAGAAAGAGAACGATGCATGTAGTGTTTTTGGAAAAAAAAACAATCCCAACGTCGTTGAAGATGCTCTCGAACAAAATCCTCATCACCTGTTGACCACCCAGCAATCGCAATGTACGCGAAAAAGAAAAGAGCGAAAGAAATTTCTCTTTTTTTTTTTTAAGTATTATTGTCAAATATTTGCGATTTTTATTTATATTTACCGAATATCGGAAAAATACGAGGGCGAAGAATGGCAAACATTAAAGAGAACAACCGCGACAAATATTGGACAAACAAGGAAATTGAAAGAATTAAAAAAAAAGGTTAAAAAGGATTAGAAATATGGATATATTGATGTGAATAAAATATATGACAGCGAGACGGTTGATCGACAAATCTTTCGCTCTCCAGAAGCTTGAATTCTGACATTAAGAATTTGTAAGAAGCGCATTTTTTCCGTTGCTTTTGTGAAACAATTGCGATTTAGTTTGCTATGCGTTTGCAGCAAAATTCAATTAAAAGTTTGTGCTGTCCAGCCAGGATTTCCTCGGCTCTGATGATTTTGCCTTTCCCGATCGCCCGTCCAGTGTGATCGCTTCAGAAATCGTGCTTTCCGTCTGATATGATCTCTGACGAAGACAGAAGGAGAGATTTGAAGAAAACAGCCGAAATGGAGGGAGTTCAATGAGCGCGACTTAATGATCCTTGATTGGTTTTCTTCTCTTTGTCCTTTTTTGTTTTCATTTTTATTCCCCATGTCGGCCGTTGACCGTTTTTTGATTCTCTCTTCCTCCTGCTTCTTCTTTATGTATTTATTTCACTCGTCGTCAATTGACGTTAATAATGTATTGTGATAATGCAACGATACACACACAAAACACATACCATATTAACACACACGTACATGTGTACACATACCGATACTCGGCTCCGCTTCGTCGTAATAGACTGATCAACCAAGCCGACCTACCAGCGTCGCCCATAGTGCTGGTTGCACTAACTCGAATCACACTGTTTGGAAGAATCAATAAAAACGTCTTTAATTTATTCGCAGTCATTACTTTTATTGTGTCCCGTTTATAAATCCGTATTAGATTTAATAAGTGGCGTGTATGTAAAAGAATATGTAATATTTAAAATATAATAATATCATAAATGTCTTTTTTTAGAAGTAAAGTACGTACGTAAAGCCATCACGAACTTTTATTATTTTATAATAGATGAGAGATATGCGACAAATAATTTGTTATTGCTGTAGTTATATTTGAACAATAATTATATAAGGGAGATTTTAAATTCTGGGATTTTAGCAACTTGTGCATATATAATTTCTAATCTTTTAATCCTATACTTCAACGAAAGATATTCGTAATGTTATTGCGTCTTTGGTTGTTCTATTTTTATGTTAATTTATTCTTTTATCATTTTT
The DNA here is from genome assembly GCF_003070985.1 of Temnothorax curvispinosus. Classification (NCBI taxonomy): domain Eukaryota; kingdom Metazoa; phylum Arthropoda; class Insecta; order Hymenoptera; family Formicidae; genus Temnothorax; species Temnothorax curvispinosus. Next base: position 62,618 of record NW_020221332.1, read on the forward strand.
ATGCTATTAATTAATCCGCCATAAATATTTGTTTTCCTTTTCCGTAATTCATTATAGCTCGTAGAAGCTCGCTGTAATTTTCCCGAATGGAAAAACTGATTTTGAAGGGCAGAAATTGAGTTACCGCGTATCCTTCTTTTTCTTCCCCTGCACCTCCGATCCACGAGCATCAATTCGCTTATGGTGAACGAAGTCACGCGAGGATAACGATAACTCAATCATCTCCCCCATGCGTTTTCTTATTCATTCGCCTTTCTTTCTCTCACGAGCAAGCGGATTGAGTAAAAATAACGCGGGACGTTCAATTTACTCGTTTATTCAGATGAAAATTACTGAGACGGCAATTTTGCCTTCCGCTCGTTACACAACGAAATGTACGGAGCCCGCCATGACATAGCGCGTATTATAACGAGTTTGACTTATGGTAAGTACGGTAACAGAGTTTGATACGTACAGTAGCGGCGAAAAGTATTTTGACAAAGCGTTTATTGCCGGTAGAGCGCACACCGTACGCGCTGCGTAGTAGAAATTGTTGTTAGTAAATACTTTTCCGCAGTCTGCAGCGGCGACAAAATCAGTTTTGATTGGGTGGATGTTTCGTTTCCGAGGTGCCGCTATTATCTTTAATCTGTAAGTCGAAAAGTATTTTGACACAGTGGGTTTCGTTTAAGAGCGACACGCAGGGGCTCACGTAAGTTACTTTATTCACGGTTTTTGCTTATTTTATGTTTTGTTTACGTTCAGGAGCTATGCCAAAACAAAAGGAATACTCCAACGACATAAAATTGGCTGTTATTGCAGCATTGAAAAATGGAAAATCTCAAGCTCAAGTAGCGAGGCATTTTAATTTGAGCAGACAAATAATTTCGGTTTGGAACCGTAAACAGCAGTCCACAGGCTCGGTTAGCAACAAACAAATACGGGGCGACCGCCAAAACTTACTGACAGGGTATCTAGAATTATCCGCCGCATGAGTGTCGCTAACTCACGTCTGACAGCAGTTGACATTAAGAGAGATTTAAATGAGAATCACAGTCTTGACATCAGTTTAACCACTGTAAAACAATACCTTCGCAACGCAAATTTGTTTGGCAGACGTCCTTCCAAAAAGCCATTTATATCCGCGAAGAACAGAAAGGCGCGTCTCGAATTTGCCCAAAAACACAAGAACTGGACTAGTAAGGAGTGGGCTCGTGTACTGTGGAGCGACGAAAGTAAGTTCAATATGTTCTCATCTGATGGCATAAGGTATGTTAGACGACCTCCAAACAAAAGAGATGACCCCAAGTATCAGGTACCGACTGTTAAGCACGGTGGTGGCCATGTCATGGTTTGGGGCTGCTTCTCTTATTCAGGAGTCGGTCCGTTAGTCGAAGTGAAGAGCATCATGGACCGATTTTGTTACTGTGAAATACTGCAGAATTACATGCTCCCTTATGCTAAGCACAACCTTGTCAGAAACTGGATTTTTCAGCAGGATAACGATCCAAAACATACCTCTGCACATGTAAAAGAGTTCTTTACATCTAAGAAGATTAAAGTTCTAGAGTGGCCAAGTCAAAGTCCCGATCTAAATCCAATAGAACATTTATGGGAAGAGTTAGATAGACGGATTAAAAAAAGAAAATTCTCCAGAAAACAAGATTTGATGGCCTGTCTTGCAGAAGAATGGAAGGAAATACCATTAAGTGTGATCACCAAACTTATTGACTCTATGCCGGCAAGATGTGCGGCTGTGATTAAATCTAAGGGCTTTGCCACTAAATATTAAAGCTTCTGATGCAGTCAAATTAATTTTTGATGGTTAATTACAGGCTTTGTTTAAAAATTTCAACAGATAATGGTGTTGTCAAAATACTTTCTTTCCACATTTGTTTAAAAAATGTAAAAAAAAAAACGTAGTTTTCGTTTATGAATGTTATATATTTTTTTTTCATTTCTACTAAGAGGCATTGTTGCCTTTGGACACATATTATAACTTTGTTTCAGAAATAAACATTTATTTTCTATAAATTGTGTTTGTCAAAATACTTTCCGCCGCTACTGTATTTAAGATTATATGCATTCCCGTTGGCGAGCTGATTTATCACGCGAGCGGCGATTTAATATCCCCGACAGGAGTAATGATATAAAACACTTAAGTCACGATCGCTCGACATCACGGCTAGCATAAACATAGCGCTTAAAGTAACATAAGTATTAAGCGACCGGCCAGAATTGAACTTAAAAATGTCAACTACTATTAGGATGTAAATTGTACCAGCCATTTCAGGCTGGTGATTCCCGATGTTAATGTGACTTCTTATCGATCGTATCACACATAACTCAAGTAGCATGAGTCCGTAGCGTGGTATTACACCCGTAATGCAAGGGATTCTCAAGTTGGTTAATTACTCTTTTTAGAGAAACGTGGGTTATGCGTGATAATTGTGCAATCGCGATCCTTCATCGTGGGTGGCATGATATTATCTATTCAAATCCCGTTTACGCGCCGATAACTTCTCGAGAAATCCTGCCGATTTCATCGCCGGTTTTGCATCGCCGCCCTCGACGCCTCCGCGTCGATGAAGCGAACGCGTCCCGATTCCCCTGGGAATCGGTTTATGCACTTGGCCGATGCCGGGCCGTCGTTCGATGACGGCGAACGTAATCCGACGATCACCTCTTCTTTATCTCGGAATTGAGTAATGGCCCCTTGGCCGGTTCACGTGTGGGTTGGTATAATTCGCCCATGTTGCCGCACGACCCGGTACTGTTTAACATTAGTTCTTTACACGTCTGTTCTACCGCGTCCTTTTTTTTAATCGTTGATGGTTTTTATGATTGGGTTAATCCTTATTATTTGCTTGCTGCATTTATTGCGAATCTCTGTGTTTGAGGATCAGAGATTCCGCTGGCATCTCTCGATTACAGAGAAGAAAGGAAAATGCGGAAAAACTATATCTATTCTTTGCGTTAGGCAAATACGTTTTTATAATTCTCTTTCAATTTAAGAAAAAGAGAGAGAATCTTTATTGTTTTAATATCTTTTATTTGATTATATTATTTAACTTTTGTTATATATATTATACATTCAGTGCTCTGAGAATTACCTATACTCTAGAAACTTATAAAAATTTCTATTCAAAATTTTTGTTCCTTCCTTTCTAAAAAAAGGTGTGTTAAGTCGATACTCGCATATCTCGAAGTTTTTTGTTGCCCTTTTTCCGCGATGCCAATTGGTTCTCTCGCTGCGCTTACTTCATTTGCAGCTGTCATCGTATATTTTGACAGTTGTGTGTATCAAGAAGTTAATAGTGTAATAGTAATTGCATAATGTTAAAGCTAAATAGCGCGCGCGAAGCGCGCGTCTGTGGTGTCTAGTGGAAGTAAAAGAGACGGTCGTGTAACTTGGCGGATTTAGATCACGCTTACGGTCAGTCTCCGGTTCTCTTGTCTCTCAAAATGAATGTTCGTAATCAATGACACCTCATTAGCCGGTCGACGCTTTGCCTAACAGCCTGCGGCATGCTGTGTCGATTGAATTAGCCATCATCGGCATGCGTGCGCGTGTGTGTACGCGACGTAATCCGTCTGTCTTATCGCGCGCGCCGTTGCCCGTGATGAATCATTATACCGGTTAGGATTAGGGACGTCAATCACGATTGGCGGGGGGGGGGAAGGAGAGAAAGACATCGGGAACACGGAACCGGTATGCCGATGTCTACGACAGATTTCACTCAGGAGGAGTCAATCGAACGAATCGATCGAACGAATCGATCGAACGCAGCGCCGACGTTTGCAAACGGCTAATCACGAAATTGTTGCAATTCACGGTAGTTATTGCGTGGCGAATATACAAAGCCATTCGAGCCGTTATCTGTTAATTACCTTCTCAATGCATACGTGGATCTGTTATGTTGGACATTATTTTCCTCTATTTAAAGTATTTTTAAAAAATCTGAAAAAATTCACAAAACATCTGTCTATATTGTAGTTGATGATTTTATAGTCATTTTGATGAACATAATTTGTTTAATATTTTCTGGCAGGCTTGCAAGTTTTACAGTTACGAGTAGATATTATTTTGGCTCGGTCTATAGACCCACGTATATGCACATGGAGATGCGTCCATCGCGATTTGCATTTTCTGTTGCGTGCAGCGCGATACAGTTGTTTATGCAACACAGACTTAAATAAACAAGATTGTAAAACCCCGATGTGTTAAATATAACGATTTAAATTTATACGCGCATTTAAAACGATTCAGATTTATCGATACATTTTACTTCATTTACGCATCATGTAAACCGCAACGTGTGTACGTCTAACACGTATATGTACCTTCCAGTCAATGATCAACTAATTACCATATTTTACATTAAAATATTTTTTATGATGCAATATTTTATATTATATATATGACTTTTTAAGCATCGCGCCGCGCGCATAAACGTACTGAAGACAAGTAAATTTGACGTCACAACGCTAGAGGAAAATTATGTAACAAGTGTATAACTTATATCATTGATTACGTAAAAGTGGAATCAACGTGAAGAATTTTAAACACGATTCTTGTGGCATATAATTATTTTCTGCTCCATCTGCGTAATTTGTCAGCGACATTCACTGATAGCCGATCGACATCTTATACATATATTTCATCACATATATTTCGTCATATTTCATCAAGTATATAATTTTGCACTATATTTTAACATTTCTGCATGACGTCGCATATTTCGACTTTGTTGCATATATTATTAACATAAAACTTATAATGAGTTTCTCTCACTTGTAGTCTATGAAGAAAGTTTCAAAATTTTATTCTGCATTAAATTATACATAAAGAATTATTAAGATGGAAAAATTAATGTAGCTAAATATACTTAAGACAACAAAATAATAATTTATTATAATACAGAATAAAAATTTGAAGCTTTAATTAAAACATACGATGCTTTAATTAATACATACGTTTTATTCCAAGAATTAGTAATTTTTAAATCTTTATCGGACGTAAAATTTTTTCTTGGCAGGAGAACGAAAAATTCGCACGTATACACGTGTATACGCATCGAGAGGTCGTTCGAGGATCGTTATACGGGGTTTCACAGCGCGTAGTTTCTCGCTAATTATGCGACTTGTCATTAAGACGCTTGCGAAACCCGAGGGGGATCATCGACCCACCGACGTTGCATCGTACGGTCCCGCTGTTTTTCATCCTCGGCGTCATAATCACGCACGCTTTGTATCGCCACATTGGCACTTTCTACACTCGTTAGTACTCCTTCGTTCGCTCGCTCATTCGCGAGAGAAGGAGGGAGAGAAAGAGTGCCTCGACGACACATTCGTGCGCCCGCGCCGTAAGTATATTTTAAGAGACGCACCATTTCCAGCCAATTTGCATCTGAATACGAGCGTTATAATGGCCTGAACTTTGCATACGTGACCTTGTCGCGTATCACGGGCAAAATATGCCTGGGAGAACGTCGTCGTCGTCGTCATTTCGCTGCCTATACAGTCGCTTTTAATTACGACTATTATTAATACGGAACGAAAGCATCCTCGTCGCGCGGACAGAGGAGCGGTTGGCAATGTATACGACGTATTTTATAATTTATAAGATAGATTACTAACAATAGGTACGATTTCTAAAGTCAAGTTTTAATTTCTAATGTAATTTTTTATTTTTTTATCTACCAGTCGATGGTATGTCTCGTCGAGGTATATAATCGGCGTTATTTATTTTACATTTTAATTTCATAATGGATGGATGGAACTTTTACATTCGCACGCATTTTGTACGCACCGTACTCACAACGTTCGTTTCAGGCATTTTACTCACGAATAATTGATATTTATTAGTTATTCTGAGTAATTATTTGAATAACTATTGTTGGGTTGGGTGATATATTCCGATCATAAATATTCATTATATCATTATTGTTCGCGAGATGCAAAAATGGACGCGTTACCGCGAACCACATCACGATTTGTTTTTTTAAGAGAGATTAATCCAATCTTTTTGAAATTAAGTTTAATTCTTATAAATCGCTTTCAATAATTATTATGTGGAACGGTCTGGCAAATTTACGCACGGGACAGCTCGTGTGAGCGCACCGCAATCCGAAATATAAGCAAGAAGACCTTCTCCCATCAGTAACGAGCGGCAATTATTATAAGAGCGATAAGTGTACGGTGCGGTGCTTGCGCGAGGTGGGTCTCAAAGCGACGAAGTCGCGAAAGAACTGCTTAGCCGCCATAAAATAATTGGCGAGTATTCTCCGGTTCTACTTTACAACTTGGATGCCGTTGGCAGCGATGTTTTTCTCTAGCTTCGCACTTTGCCACGATTGCAAGTTAAAATTGAATTTTGGATGACTGCTCTCGTCGTTCTGTTTTACCTATTAAAAATTTAGAAAATTAGAAGTCAAATTTCAAACATGAGGGAATATTGTAAATGTTTTTATTAAACATTTATTTACTGTTATATTAATACAAATTAATTATTTATATATGTATAATTATTAATATATATTTATACTCTACTATATTAAAACACTCAAATAGACGTTATTCATAATCGTTAATTGGTCGTTCGCCACCGATGCTTGTTCGCGTATTGTGTTAATTACCGTTACTCGTTTACTAGACTGTTAAATAAATTAACTCCACCGAGTTAAAGTGTAGACCTGCTGTAACTTTCAGCTTTTTCGCTGACTCCTCGCAAACGTGTTATTTCTCCGGGGGAAAACTTCTACCCGGGGATTTTGCGTAGAATTTATTGCCACCGCGCCGCTCCTGGCATAAATCGTGAATTTAACGGGCGCGTTCATTCCTCGAAATTCGTTCGATGAGCCCCCGGTCGGCTCCGGTCCGCGGTGGAAAAAAGTATCGAGTTTTTAACGTTTTTTTTTCCAAGAGGCGGAAGCGCTGTTGTTTCGCGCGGTCCGTAAAAATAAGGTTCGTCTAACAGTATTGAAAAGTTTTTAACGATTCACCGATGGAGTCGTCAAAGCCGTAATTCCTGCCCGTTTTACTTTCCGATACTGTACCACTCCTGCCGATACTATCGAATGGATACCGTCGGATTAAGTAGATCGACCACGGTTAACGTTGCACGGCAAGTGTTCTCTGCAAGTCGGCATTACAGCCGTGGCCAGAAGTGCTTCGTAGCTCGAATAAATTGTGTTCAGCCGAGATATTCTATTTCATTAGATTAGAATGTATAATAGAATTTCGTGCTGAGTAACAAACATTGAAACGCGATTATTAGAAAATTACGCGTGGTCTTTCGCTTTACGAATATCGACTGTTTTCGTCTTATTGACATTTATCGAAGGGACTTTGTACTTTTGGTTAAGGCTGTATCTTCTAATACCCACATCTCGAGGCCTATATCTCGGTGGTACATTAGCGTATTATCGAATACAAGATAATAACAAGATATTACAGTCAGCGTTTAGTCTGTTATAATTGCGGATAAGTGGGTTAGAGCGATCGTATTAATCCGAATGCTCGGCGTACGAACGGGTCAATTGTTGAGAAATAGCGAATTAAGCAGCTTAGGTACTTTTGTTCCATCGCGGATTTACAATGCAGAAAACAACTTGATAACAATCTGGTTTAAAAATTTCAGACTCAGTGTTTGAATTACGGTTAAAATCTGCTCAACCTAAAACAATTAATTCGTTAATCTGGTCAAGTAGATTTCTTTCCAAAGTGCTGTTTATCTTTATATATATATATATATATATATATATATATATATATATATATATATATATATATATATATATACAGGGTGTATCATTTTAAGTGATTCAGCTGAATATCTCTTAAAGTAAAAGAGATTGGAAAAAATGTTCCAGACCAAAGTTGTATGGTTTCAAGGGGTACATAAGATGGTGTCATTAGTTTCACCTTAAATAGTTGCTTGAAGGTCACGTAAAGGTCACCTTCAATTTTTTAAATAGAACCACCTACTTTTTATTACATATTGTAGCTTATCTCGAGGGCTTTCCAAAACACTATAAGAAAGTATTTTTTCATTAAGAACTTTTGGAATTATAAGGCTTGAAAGTTCTAGTATTTTGACATAAAATATACAAAATATCTTGTAAAACATCAAGTTTTCGGTAATGTTACCTTAATACTTTTATGCACAGAACAATGAGACGAATCAATTGGTATAAAAAAAGCATAGTTCTTTTAAGAAAAAATATGTAATTTGCAACACGCATCTGCATACTTTTTCTTAAAA
>NW_020221332.1:70962-95315 GCF_003070985.1 Temnothorax curvispinosus
AAAAAATATGTAATTTGCAACACGCATCTGCATACTTTTTCTTAAAAACAATTATGTCTTTTTTCATGAAAAAAAGACATAATTGCTTTTCATGAAAAAAAGACATAATTGCTTTTAAGAAAAAGTATGCAGATGCGTGTTGCAAATTACATATTTTTTCTTAAAGGAACTATGCTTTTTTTATACCATTTGATTCGTCTCATTGTTCTGTGCATAAAAGTATTAAGGTAACATTACCGAAAATTTGATGTTTTACAAGATATTTTGTATTTTATGTCAAAATACTAGAACTTTCAAGCCTTATAATTCCAAAAGTTCTTAATGAAAAAATACTTTCTTATAGTGTTTTGGAAAGCCCTCGAGATAAGCTACAAGAATATGTAATAAAAAGTAGGTAGTTCTATTTAAAAAATTGAAGGTGACCTTTACGTGACCTTCAAGCAACTATTTAAGGTGAAACTAATGACACCATCTTATGTACCCCTTGAAACCATACAACTTTGGTCTGGAACATTTTTTCCAATCTCTTTTACTTTAAGAGATATTCAGTTGAATCACTTAAAATGATACACCCTGTATATATATATATATATATATATATATATCGTAGTATATATAGTAATCGTGCATCTTTACTGTGTTTATACACACACACACACACACACGCACGCACACACATATACACACATATATATATATATATATAAAAGAAAAAAAAACCAGTAGAGATGCACGATTACTACTCATCACGGGGAAAGTTGGCCTTTTTGCGATTAAAAAGGTTATTAAGCAGCAGAGTTCAATAATCGATTGGTTTTAAATAAATACAATTACACAGTCATGAAATAGGATTTTTAGGAAGAATATGTTAGCTTCACGCACGCACGCACGCATTTACACATGTATATTCTATTTTTTTTTTTTTTTTTGAGCTAACAATTCCAATTTCGGTGATTAAACGGGAACAAATTACCAAACAAATCACGAGCGAATCGTCAAGCGAATGATAACTGCTATGATTGAATTTTGAGTTCCGAATAGGTCAACTTTACTTTAGCTGAGTGATGTTACATAGCCTAGTGTCATTGGACGATCTCGAGCACGCCGCGGAGGCCAGACGCACAGTTTACGAGCGCGCGCGACGACGCACGTGTTATTACAACGCGCGGTAAACTAATGGCAGCGAAATGTTAGCGAAATTATCAGGTGGGTCGCATCGCGCTGTCGGCCGCGCTTCGTCGTTGACATCGCGCCTCACTTATGCTACCGGGGGTTATCGTGTTACGCATTCGCCTGGCATTTCGGCCACCTGGCTCTCTGTCGGTGGCACGTTACACGTAAATCATCGCGCGGCGGAGAACGGATGGAGTCACCGTTGTCGCTCCAGCCCCACTTCAAATGTCGGGCCTGTAATCGTATACACCCGGCGGGCAACGAGCCCGCTTGCGGATTCCGTAAAAGTGGCTTGGGTTCGCATCAACTTTTCTCCTCTCGCAACGGTAAAACGTTTGGTCGGAAGTATCGTGTTGGAGTGGCAAAAACGAGCCCACCCTTCCGAACCCATAAAGCGCGCAGATACTTTGGTAATCTGCAGTTTTTTTCGCGTAGCAGTTTTTCCCTCTGGTTTATCTTATTTCCTTTAACCCTTCGTAGTCACACTTCTCTAGAATCCCGTGTTACTCATACTGGGACATATGGACCCAGTCGATTTTGAATGGTTGCGATTTTAATGGTATCAGTCCGATCGGGTTCAAATAATTCTGGAACATACCTTGAACATTCTAGAATATAAAACAACTGCGATTTTGTGAGAGATAAAATGGCAACATGTTGAAAAAAATCGTGAACGAGTACATGCGTAAAAAAGTAGCTTTTTCACTTAAAAAATCATAACTTTTTAATTTTTTAATTATTTAAAATAAAATTTGCAGGTTATACTCCTAAGATTCGACACTTTAAGAAAAAAAATAGTCCTCTAGTGCACGTTTCAAAAAAGGTATTTATTCCGACATATGGAGAGGCCCGATTTTGGAGTAAAAAAAATCTGGATTTATCAAAAAATGTTTTATTATTATTATATGGATATCCTGAGTACACAGAAACATAAATATTACTGTTTTTTTTCGTTATAAAACGACAAAAAAGTCATTTAATCAGTGCAACCGTTTTATAATAATAATACCGTTATTATTATAAAAACAAAAAATATATATATCACAGGTGTCACAGTCACACTTACAGTTCAGACACTTGTTTTAAACACAATAAAAAAATCCGATTTTTTTCACTAAAATTACGTGTTAGTTACACTACGGACCCGCATTCGTGCACGATGTTTTCGCAACCGCTGTCATACAAATACCGACGCTTTAATCACATGACTAACATTCTCTAGCTATAGAGGATACTTCAAACTCTTGATAGATCTTAGTGGGTCAAACCCCATTTTAAGCCAGCACTTACCGATATTTAGCTTAAAGCTCCAATGGACCCATATGTGTGACTACAAAGGGTTAAATAAAATAAATTCTTAAATCCACATTTTTAGCAAATAAAATAAAGATTAATCAGTGATAATGCATTCACGTTCTAATAATTGAATGTCAAACAATTTGGAAATAAGCCTTTGAATTTTATTTGTCACTAAATTATTAAAAATACATTGTCAAATCTGACCTTTGTCATTCGTTATCTAACAATTTGATCTTTCGTCGGAGAATTCCCAAAGTTTATTGGATAGACGAGGTAAAGAAGGAAAATGAAGAGAAGTTATCTAATGTAATATGTCGCACACATATACGCTTGTAAAAGATATTAATATAGTTTCGCTAATACTCCGGGACATTTATTCCCATGACATTTCTGCCGCTTTTCTAGTGACCATAAAACCCGGAAGATTAGCATAGGATGCAGTACGAGACATTTGACGCGTACGTAATGTATCCTCAGCATTGTTGCGAGCGCTATAAAATCTGTGACTCCTCGTCTGCTTTTGTCGCGGTTCATCCCTCTACCGTCCTCCCGTTTATCTTTCCGCGATTCCCTCAATTGTTATCAACAGGGATTATGCTCAACACTTCCGTGCCGCATTTTCCAGCGCGCCGGTAGTCGCGCGGCGGCGTGGCGCAAACCTTTTACGCATTAATCGCCGCTATTGTCGGTGTCGAAGTTTCGCGCGCGGCTCTCTCAGCCTTCCTCGCGACTTAGCGGTTGTCTCTCGCACTCGTACAACACGCGAGTGGTCATCCCGGAACACCCGTAGGGCTGAATTTACAGTTCTCTCCAGTCCTGCGACCGCGGGAATATATCTTTCTTAACGCACAAGGTAGCAACGAAATTAACGGCGGTCGTGCGGACTTTATGATCCTTCTCTCCCCGCGCGACCTTTTAATTCCTTTTCGATATCGCGTTTATTTCCCTTTTTCGCGCACAGCGCGTATCAGGCGCCCGTGACTTGCGGCTTACGCTTCCTCGTAACCCATCGATTATGTTGTCTCATCCCGTCGGGCAGGGAGAGAGAGAGAGAGAGAGAGAGAGAGAGAGAGAGAGGGAGAAAAGGAGAAACTGTTCCTCGCCGTGAAGGGTGCGACGTGGGCTCTCCGCGCTGGTAACTTCCAAACGATTGAATTCGCGTGCCGCGCCGACTGCCTATTAGTTTCTCATCGGCGTATTCCTTGAAACGCGCTACCTGCGCGCCGAGTATCTTACCGCGAGGATTTATGACCGCGACTCGTAATTCAGTGGGCTTGGAAAAGCGGCGGAAGTGGCAAGCCATTTATAATCGGGGAATTACGAAGGCGGTTGAATTATCATCGATGGATAACGAATCCGTCAATGCGTCGCGATAGACTCGTTCGACGTACCTGTTTCCAGCGTATTGAGTATCTGCAAAATTTATTGGGAATGGCGATAGAGATTAAGGAAGTTTTATGATACTTTGGAGAGATTGTTTCATCTTCAATTTCGTATTGGAGAATATTATGTTTCTTAGATTGGAAGACGCTAAACAAAAATAAGAAATTTGTAAGAAATCTCTTGGAAGAAAGAATTATAGGGGAGTAGATGATATTCACAGTTTCCCGGGTTTTAAACATTTCTTTCCTTCGCTAAAATATGTTCCTCCACGGAATCGAAGGGACATGGCAGCTCATTGACGATAGCATCGGGCGCGATAGGCATATGGACAAGATGTCGTTTTCCCGCGGACTCGGTGCTCTATCCGTTCCGCTATTTCCGCGACGGCATCCGCGGTATCAGAAATGTAATCAGGGCGAGAATCAGGAAATCAGCCAAATGGCTTCTTAACACGGTGAGACGGCTGAATTATCGAGAAGGCGCGGAACAACGCGGTCCGATTACATGCCTGGAAAACGTGCATCTCGAAATGCGTGCGCTCGGCAAACGAAACGTAAAGCCGTCATCGCGCCGCAATTTCCGGCAAGTGTCGGGACCGGTGCGTCATGTCGACGCGTACGAGCTTCTTCAGCGTGTTAATCGTTCCTGCTTCTGTAGATAGATCGTAAAAATAAAAGACAGCCGTACGCGCACGGATATGCATATACATACCGGAGTGCTTTTATGCGCCGCGCCGGGCCTCGTCGGTGTTTTATTACTGAGGCACTCTATCGTATATCACCTTTATATATGCATCGGCGCATATCTATTCTCTTTTCCGTTTGTTGTCGAATGACGGCGGGTATAATCGATTCAAAGGTGGCACGACTATCGAAGTAATAAAATTGTCCTTTCTTTTTCGCTTTATAACTGCTTTGTATTTTGTTTCGTAAGTGCATTTTTTTTACGTCGCGTATGCACTTCACTCTCTTTTTTTGCCTTGCCTTAGATTATATGAAAAGTTTATGGAGTCGTAGTTTTTCTTTTTATTAAAATGAACTTGTATATATCGTTATTCGACGTATTAACGAAAAGGTATAGGGGAGACCGCGCGAAGTAAACTCGACACTAAACTTTTTGTCAATTTAAATCTATCGCAGAATTCCTTTCCTTTCCTACTATAAATGCGTCTTTATGTGCCAGTGTTGCCAATAGAATTTGGTGGCATTTTGTGTTATGGTGTAATTTCTAGTGCGACATAAGCGTTTTCGATGGTGAAAAGTAATTTTTCTGATCTCTCGAAAACTTCTAATACTCTTTCATCGAGTTTACTCTTGCGAATCTACAGATTAGCGATTTTGATAGAAAATTCGATGCTCTATACGAATCCGATAATCGTTTTTGCATATTTTTAAAATTTCTGTTTTTGGAGTGACAAGTTTTTGAAGGACCCTGGTGGGGTGTCGAGTTTGCCCCGGCATTTTTTAATTTGAAAATTTGTTTTCGCATTATTTTTCCTTTCTTGAGGACAAAAAGCGTACAGCAAAACATCCTTAAGCAATTTTGTATCTGAAGGAACACTTTTAAATGTGTACCATTAAATTCTCTTGACAATTTTAATTATAGTCATTGAAAATTGCCTTTGAAAAAATCGTGTCGAGTTTGCCTCGGTCTCCCCTAATAATAATAATTTGCGCGTTATAACCTATTAAGATTGTTGAGCTTACCGAGAAATAAATTTTAGATTGGTTTTACAAGAACGAACGTTTGCGCCTGCTTTTCGCCGATTTTAGGACACCGTATAATCAATCAACTTCGATGAGTGCTTTCGGGTCGATATAAACTTGCGCAAACAAATATTTCCAAATGTTGACCGGCTCTGCTACAAAACGAGATAACGTGAAAATGAATAGCGCACGATTCGAGGGATTAATCGGACACGGATTCAAGCGAGAGAAACAGAGAGAAAGAGGGAGAGAGAGAAAGAGAGTACTTCGATATTCGATTTTGTCGAAATCGTGGTCGAGAAACGGCGGGGCAATATCGTGGGAAATGTCAGCAATGCCAGGCGGAGCGGAGGTTCACAATCATAAACGCGACCACTCCCATTTGATCAAATTTTAATTCCGCTCGTGTCTGCTTAGCATAAGCGGCGGCAATGCCGTTACACAATGCGCCGGTTTAGTAGAGCCGAGAGTGGCTGATATTCATCTCATTTACCCGACGATCTCCAGATTACCAATCCACTCCGAGCGCATTGTTTGCCGCTGCAGGAACCAACAAGTTGCATTATCGGGAGTTGCTGCCTGTACAGTTTAATGTTATCGCGAGAGATACGCGTACAGAGAGTGCCTACCATTTCTATGGAATCTACTGTTAATCCCTTGGCAAATGTCAAATCGCTTTTCCTTCAATGGAAGTTTAATGCGAGGTCGCCAATCTTATTTTCGATAATAAATTAGACAAATTTATCTTCTCAAATCTTCTTTGATAAATTAATATGACTAAATCTTGGATACAAATTTTCTTAAAATTAATTTGACGCGCTTAAAATTAGTTCTTCTATTTTTTTAATTCTGAGGTTTCTTTAGTAATCGTTTATTTCGAGATAAGCCAAGGCATCACTCGCGACTAATCGTTGCGCAAACACAGTTGGCGGTGAAGGAACGCGAGGTGGCAATAAGTAAACGAGAAGGGTGAGGGAAGTGAAGGGATATATCAGCGAGCTAATTAAATCGCTTGAGGTCGCGCTACGAGTTTAGATGCGTGGGCGCGCTGCAGCGGATTCTTGGCCCCACCTTGGCAAGTGCGGGCTCATTTACCAACGGCAACGAGCGAAAGCTAGTGCGCCTGCTTCGGGAAAGGAGTTCACAAATAGAGCGAAAGACCGAGACCGCGCCAAAGCGAGAGAAATTTATTAGAGGTGCGTTGGAATCTCTAGGATTTTGTTTCCCCTCCAATTCTAATATATAACGTTGTTTAATTGCCGAGATATTTAAAACCAGGTATTGTAAAACCAAATGTGTATGTAAGAAAAAGTCGATTGTTTGTGTTAAATCTGTCAAGTTATCTGCTATTCGAGTTAATCTCGAGCTGCGAACTTCTCAAGCATCCTGTATAAAATCGTCGGCGCGCGTCTTTATCCGCAAATACGTCGACTTTGCGTTACTATGTCGGCCTCAGGAACGGCCCCGCTGCAATTTGAATGCAGATTATCGTGCATTATCTAGACCATTATGCCTCCTCCTCATATCGCCGTCGCCGCCGCGTAGAATTTTTCCGGGAACATTAAAAGCGGCCATTACGGCCTGCCTGAAGTATAAACGAGGGTAACGATTCAGCACCGCTCGATTATAGTTCTCGAGGACTGCCAGGACGTTCTTTTCGCGATGTCGATCGCTTCCGAGGCCGAAACACGTTGTAATTGAATTTTATCAACGCTTTCTCATAAATTCAAAGTACCCTGTATATATAAAGATAGGTAGGAGGGACGTTTCTGACGAAAATAGCAACGAGAGGGAAGGCCGCATTGGCTTGCCAATCGCTGAAAAATTGTTAGGCAAACTTGATTAAGTAAAAAGCAGAGCAAAGAGCGGTATTACGAAAAAATATGCTCTCTTTGTATTTTATTACGTAATATCAGTCTTACATTTATAAAATGTATTTTATGTTATTTATTATAATGCTCTTCTCTTTCCTCCGTGATTTTCTACGCGTCAACAACGAGTGTGAAAATTCCAAAAATTTTTATTGTTGCTGCGAAAGATTGAGGATTTCTCTGAACTCTGTGCGCGTTCGTTTCATTATCCGAGGCGGTTTTTCAGAGCGGAGAAAGCTGTCGATCTCGACCCACGTATCCTGATCCTCGCACGCATCCTGCCGAGCACGCGCACGTAAATTTACGCGCTTCGGCCGTTGCTGTCTCTGACGTTCGCGAACTCGTTGCACTCGTTCGTCCAACTCGCCACATCCTTCTTCGGCTTCTCTTCGGCGATAACACGAGACACTTTTGCGTCGCACCGGTTGGTTATCGCACGCGGGCTCTTCGTCTTCGTTTTTTTCCCTTCTTCTGCCGTTTCTTTTCCTTTTTTTTGCTCTAACAGCACACTCGGCCTGTTCAGACGTGTCTTCTTTAGGAATTTTACCTCTGCCTTTTATTAACGGATTTTATCTTCGAACGACGCTAATCTCCGGGTAATGGAAATATCGTCTAGCTTATTAAATCGAGAATCTAATCATTATATGTTTTATGTTAGAACGAGACTTTGAGCCAGTTATATTGAGGCAGGCATCTTAATGTTGACAGGCAGATAGTCTAGTTCCTGAGGAAAGCTGGGTGAAATTAATTCAAATTTATTATATTTAATATATTTATCTATACCTATTCTGTTACAATTAGAAAAACAAAAATTTTATGTGAAAATAACGGAGTTACATTAAGATGTTACATTAAGCAGCTGCTACAATTTTATATAAACAATATACGTTTCTTTTAAATACAGAAACTGAGTCAACACACGTTATTCTACATACATAAATTTCTCTTATTAAAATGTTATTCGTACTTATTTAATTTATCTTGAAATTGCGCAATCGTGATTCTAAGCATGTTTCTGCCGAAGAATTAGGGAATTTTTTTTGTCTTTATTTTTCTTGGACGTAGATATATCGAGGATGTTGGCCATGTGTATACTAATGATTATATCAAACAGTCTGTCAAGGCAAGCTTTAGGAGGGATGACTCGAGGAATTAATTTTGAGAAATGGCTTGTCCGTTCCTCGTGAGATACGGGCGACAAGTGAAGCGCGTTTGCATTTGCCGGCTTCCCCGACAATACCCGCCTTTCATTCGAATTGATTAAGCGAACGATGATTGCATATTGATGCAATAACGGTGGATTCCCAAGACAATGAAATCTTTGTTCTTAGGTAGGGAAAGGTAATGCTATTGCGAAAAGCGACATTACGTAACTATTATGTTGTACCCATCGGTTACTCCCATTTCACGAGGCGTACTTTGTGCTCTATAAATAATCGCGAGCGCTTTCTCTCGGTCGGTGATTCATCGGCCAGGTTATTATTAGGAAACACGATTCCGAAGCCGGGTGAATTATTAAAGGATCGAAGGTCCTGAACAGGTTGATAACATAAATTATTCCTCACCTATATTACGTGTTGGAACATGAATTTCTGGAGTCAATCTTTTACGAACCAATTACTGCAGGATAAGGAAAAAATTAACAAATTGATGAATTGATATCTCTTGGGGGGAAGGCAATGATAACGTAACATGCAAAAGCGTATTATTATAAACCTGAACAATTAACATATCTCCTGATAATTCGTAAAGTGTTAATATTTAAGTTGTCGTATTAATTATTTTTGAGTTCTTATCTGATTTCGTCTGAATCAAGACATTTCGCGAATGTAATCGATCAACGGAAGAAAAGGAGAGATGATGCCATTGCCATAAATAAACGTATAGTTTTGTGAACCGTGTTTCGGAACCGGGTGAGCGTATAAAACATTGCTGCTTTCCATTCGTATTTTATCGGTGCGTCAGAACCGCCAGATGTAAAGCGAATGTTGAATTATTCTAATCGGTCCGGCATGGGCCTACTTTATTCGAGGCGTGTGCCATCGCTGAGGTTTTAATTCTCCATCTTCGCATGACACACGTGCGCTCATACGGAATTTATAGGCGCGAGCTACACGGAGAAAACGAAACGTGATGGTTATTATCAATTCGTTGTTTGCGTTGTCGCGTTATTTGCTCGTCTCACCTTTGACTATGGACTTTACCAAGATTGAAACACAAAACACGATAATGCTTATCAATCATCGTGAATTTGTTTTACAGAGTTATCGCTAGAGTCGCTTTTTCACATCTTCAAAATCCGCGAGTTGTTTGGCGAAAAAAATTGCGACATTCGCCGCGTTTAAATCGATTTATCCGTGCCAGATCAGATTTCGGCCGAAATAAACTGAAGTCAGACATGGGCGCGACGCGATGCAAATCGTAATAAGGCTGTATCGGGGGAAAGATTTATGCTGACTCGCGTACGCTTTGCGTCGATCTCGCGTCACTATTCTGGATCTCTGTCTGTCTGATTTAACGAAACATCGACTCGAGTGTCGACCACAAGGTAGACACTCCGCCTGCGTCTTCGTATCACTGGCTTTCCATGTGTGACTACTCGCCCGCTCGTCGGCGAGAAAGCATTATACTCTAAGTACGCTAATGCCTCGGCTCATGTTTTATTCAGGCGAGCGCGCACGCGAAAAATGTTAAATGCGCCGCGCGGATAGATAGGTTATTTATTATTCGCGCCACGGCGTATATCGACTGGCTCTATCAAACAATGTCTACACACGCCGATCGTGCAGCATTTAATAACAAGTAGGCATCGCAGCGTAATGTACGGTGCGTAATATTGACTAGAAACGACACGTGGGAATATTACAATCAAAATTGTGAATGAGTCATTGATACGGAAGATCGTAATTGCGCATATATAAACACATTTTTATTATTTTTTGAGGAATTGTGTGATAAATATAAATTTTATTAAGTACCCGTGCATATTCACGAATGTACAAAGTGAAATGAATTAATTGACCACATTTCTTTTTACTAATTATGCTATACGTTCAGCTTCTAGCGGACACGAAGTTTTCGACGTTGAAAAATTTGGAAGAGAAAGTATCGCAGCAACGTAAACGCCATGATTTACTTCCCCGTGTCGACCAAGTACGTAGAACTTCCCCGTCTGCCTCTAACACTGCTGGCAGACACAGTAAAGCACTGAGCTTTACGCCGTACCGTTTCTCTTAAAGCTCCCGGACGTTCTTCTCGTTGTAATTCTTCGCCGTTGCTCGAAAAACTCCGCTTTAATTAATCCCTCTCCCTCTCGATCCCGCCACACGTGCTCGCCGCCTCTAAACCGCCCTGCGCGGAATTCGAATGCGTCCCTGCGGCTGTTTCCTTGCGCGTTTCCTAACACGCGAGTGGATACACATTTCATTCTGAAATAAGAAAGATTTCGGAGGAGCGCTTATCGAAACAATTTTATTTTTGAAGAAACTACAAGATTTCAATATTTTTTCATTTTAACTTTTTAATAAAACTTTTTATTTTCTTTTAAAGAGCAGTTGCTTTGCGAAGCTTATATACCATATTGAAATCACAATAAAGTAAAGAATAGGAATGAAATTGTTAAAAATCCGCCTGAGCAAAAAAAAAAAACAGTTCCTTGATACTCGCCGTGGTCATATTAGATCGTGACGCCAGAGGTCAGAAATGACACGCTGAGAATTCTTGCGTGCCATTTTCAAGTAAAAAAATTTTTAGGTGAAAAAACACTTCAAATCGCTTTAACACACTTATAAAATGTTCCGAAAACTATCCTCTTTCTTTGATAGTTAATAAACAACTATAAAATGAATATTAAAGCCTAGTCATGCAGGTTTATGCACAGGCGTATAATTAGGGTTCGTATCACATTTATTTTACAGCTGTTTATTAACTGTCAAGGGAAAAGGATAGTTTTCGGAACATTTTATAAGTATGTTAAAGTGATCTGAAGTGTTTTTTATTCAAATATTTTTTTATTTGAAAATGGCACGCAAGAATTCTCAGCGTATCATTTCTTGCCTCTAATGTTACAATCCAACATGGCCACGGCGAGTATCCAGGAGCTTTAAAGATAATATTTATTAAACTAATAATATCTATAAATCTTTGATTTAGGTTATTTATATTAAATTAGAGTAATTGTCTAATCTTCTAATTTAGATACATATTTGCACGTATATTTAATCTCCAAAGTCAAAGTGATTTGTGCCTCTATGGTTAATCTTGTTGCATTTGTTTCGCAACAGGAAAACACTGTCCATTATTTTGCAGCATTTTACTATGCCGCGCGACAATGTTTACAGTCGCGCTTACTGACTATTGAGAAATATCGTGCTGCCGTTAACGCGCCGTTCGCGACATTCTGGCGCGCACGATAAATAATTCGCGCGAGGAAATTACGGCTTCATACGCGATAACGCATCATGCGTCGCGTACTCGCGGTTCTTTCGCATGCATTCTCTCGTGTTATCAGGTGCGCAGCCATCCGCCATCGACGTCGTCGCCACCATCGCCACCGCCGTCGTCGCCCGTCGCCGACCATTCTCACTATATTCGTCGCGTATCGCGCGCAATCACCTTCGTTTCATTACCGTTCTATTCAGCGGCAATTTCGTGTTTCATCGCCGATGGCAGCCGACGACGACGTGGATCTAATCCGCTTTAACAGACGATGAATTCCTCGACCGAGGGGACCGCATTTGCATCTCACTGCGCTTTCACGCGAGAGAGAAAAAATTCTTCTTTAGAATGAGGCAAAGTGATTTTCACTAAGAACTATTAAGGTGCACATTATTTGTAGAAAACATAGATATAATTAACATTTTTATTTCTTGTCAATCAAAATAACTTAACTTTTGATGGAATGGAATTTGAAGTTGACTTTCCGTTTTAATTTTAATTAAAATTTGGGATACGTTTTGTATTCATCAGTACATTTTATTATGAGCAGAAGAAACTTCTCAGAATAAACTTTGTTTAAAAATAGTACATAGTTATATCTAGATTTAAATATGCCTGATAAATTTGTCATAAGTATACACTTGATGAAATGTAGTTTAATTAGACTATCGCTAACAACGCAAAAACGAGAAGTGACGTATAAGCGAGAAAGATAATTTATTGAAAAAAAATTGGAAATATTATTTTTATATTTATTCATCATTGAGAAAATCAGGAAATGATATGTATGTCTAGCTTTTATCCGTGATAAATTATTAGGCGAATATAATGTGAGCGTCCGTGAGTCAAACACGATTTCGTCACGATTATTTTCGTTATTAAGATTGAACAGAATGAGCAAGATAATGGTTGCTAAAATATTCCGTTTGTATATTTAAATGAGAGAGCATTCACACCAATCGGTCCGATTTTCCGCTGACCCGACCTATTCCATTCTGCCACCATCATGATGTGTGAATGCTCTCATTTAAATATACGAATGGAATATTTTATCATCACGATTCGCGGGGTTATCTTGTGCTATCGCGACGCGCCTGAATAGCGGGGCTTTTTCTTTTCGACTTGTAAAACGTATTTATCACGCGTTTGTTTTCAGAAGTTGCGGTTTTCTTTGGCATGCAACAGAGAAGCACGAATACGTCTTTAGATCGTGGTATAAGATTCACGAATTAACACTTTACGGAGAATATGAAAGAAAATGCTAAGGGATTTGGATATTATTAAATTATACTAGTCAAGCTTATATTGACTGCAATGGTCAATAAGTTATTTATCTATGATAATTAATTATAATAATGATAATTAAATCTTTTCAATGGCCTACTTTGAATCAAGCATACTTAAGTTCTTTTTAACGCTAAGAGCTAATGGATAAGCTAAGAAATATGTATCGGTGCGATTGATAAGCTATGTTTCAGACTTGATTGATTCGTAAGTGACAGGACGTAATCGCGAGGGAATTGCTTTTATGGAGAAATCCATAATGGTTCTACGAAATATAAGTCGGGCAATGTTGAAAATAATAGAGCACATCTATTCGCGTAGTCCGTAGAAAATGTAAATACGCAGGCTGGTAAATAGCCAGCAGTATCTATAAATATATCGCCTCGCATCTGTATTCCGTCTTTCAGTTAACAACTTTCCAGTTCCTCCCTGAAATGGCTCGCAAATACGGTGAGGAGCTGGAACAGATAAAACTTCAGTCAGACTTTACTAGAGACGAGATCTACATTAGATTTTTGTACCTTTTAATTCAGCAAATTCCTCGTTGACTCCAATTTATTTACTGCAATAAATCCCGATCATCGCGTTGCACGCACCGCTACGTTCTCGCAAAACCCGTGCGTAAAAGATTCGACCCGTTGTTATTTCACCGTTGAGTCAAATCTTGTTCGAGGCACCGCTGCTCGCGGATTCTATTACCGAGATTAGAATCACGAATTCTGTACGCGGGAATATCCCGTATATGTAATAATACGCTGTAAGTCAAGTTAGATCGGGAGAGGGCGAATGGGATCCTAAATTAAGCACCACTCACCTGCTGACTCACTCGCGCGCGCTCGCTTCTCGAGAAACGTTCCGTTAACCCTGCCGGTCACCAGGAAGCGGTGGTTACTCGGTTATGCTCAGTCACTCTGTATCTTTTTCCGACCCTTTAATCCCGTACTGCAATCCCTTTTACGCGCCATTACTGTACATTTCCACGGCTACTTTCCGCTACGCGGCGAGCGAGCGGCCCATTCGACGTATCGTCCGCAAGAAATGTATAATGAAACGTAACGAACAACACAAATACGATAAGACGAGGGGCAAGCTCTCGATTTTGCGGATCGAACGTACGTTGCGTGCTTATCAACGAGATCCATTAATCTACGTTTTCACGATGAGCCATCATAGATCACGCGCTCGTCAGAGAGAGGAAAGAGAGAGGGGGGAGAGAGTTTTTTGTGGTTCGTTCTGCATCTTCTATAATAAACCCTTCCGGCGGGCACCACCGAGAATCCCATTACCATGCGGAGAATGCTTTATTTGCACGTGCAGCGTTAAACGTATAGAAATTACAGAATTGATTCCGCAAGAGGATCTTCTGAAGCTTGAATTTGGATCGTAAGAGATAAAAAAATGTTAAAAATTTGTTAAAAAACGGGAAAGTTAAAGACCCGTTAAAACAGCACTGTTACACGTTAGAAATGTCTAGTGTTTATTAATATACATTCATATATTTATACAGAAATAAGTGTAGAAATCACAAAGTAGCAAGAACGTCTCGACGATGCAGATAGAACGTCTAGTCAAAGAATGATAAAAAGCTTGAATATAATAAATTCGAACGGATTAAGATTAATATTGTGACATTTGTTTCTGAAAAATGCAATCGTCATCGGCGTGATTCGACGGATTCTACATTGTTATCGAATATCGTAGATCAACAGAGACGCGCATTGTCAACGGCCACGTCAAAATGCGAGATATCGCGTTACGCGCGGGAAGCGACGGCGACACACTGCCGGACGTGTCCATCAATACCGATTATAAAAGTTGTTTTTTATCTGCGTGACGTGATTTGCATGCATTACATCGGGTGCACTGTGATACTGTGATACGCGTTGCCGACTATACATATGCGCGATAAACCGAACCTGCGCACTTGTCCGCGCTGCCGCTCTACTGGGTGAGGTGATAAGCATCGGCCGCTATGGGGGAACGTGTAGCAATCAGTGCCGATACTTATATCGATATCGGCCCATTAATGCGGGCATATCATCGCTTCGTGTATCGACGATCGGTTCATCGTCGGCACGCCGCGCCGTCAATGCACAAATGCGAGCGCGTTTACTTTAAAGCCGCTATAGACACTAAAGTGCTGCATCTCCATCCTTGCCGTTCGTAATCGACACAATCGCTGCTCCTCCTTTTACAAAAATGTAAAAATGCGTCACCTCACGTTAAAATAGCTTCCCTATACTTTATAAACACAGTTATAAAGAGGAGAAAGATTTATAAATTTGTATTATATTTTTCTTTTTTATTTAATAATCTAATAAAGAAGTAATTGAGTAATTAATTCTTTAATTATATTAAATTATCATTATTTCTCTTTAACACAGTTTTTTTGTATATCATGAGAACTATCGTTAGATATTTTTTATTTTTAACAAATTTTTTCAAAAACTAGCGGTTAAAATTGTATTCAGTGATCACGGAGGGAAAATCCTACACGGCGCAGCAGCGAAAACGTGCGTACTGACAATGAGACAAAGACGGGGATGCAACGTCGAGCGAATATCGACATTTTTTATGCTAATAATCTCGTTATGCCGACATTATTACATTATCGCTCTGCGGCTGTTATTACGAGCAGTTAGTCGTGAAATTTAAAGCGACATCATGCGATCTCCATTCGGCCAATTCGGTCAGGTTTGATCCGACATTATCTCCGCGCGTGAAAAGAGGAGGAGAAGAAAGAAAAAGAGATAGAGTAGAAGAAAAGAAAAAAAACCGGCAGGTACGTAGAAGGAGACAAAACTACTACGCTCTTTCTACATCGATCGCTACGAGAATTCGCGTTCTCTGGGCTTCGTAATAAAATTAATGGAGCGTGGCGAACGTCGCGAGGAGCATAAGACAGTATCTCACTCTCCCTCCCCCCCCCCCCCCCCCCCCCCCCCCCTCTCTCTCTCTCCCCTTCTCTTTCTCTCTCTTTCTTTTCTCTTTTCCTTTTCACGATTTCAGCTTAAGCAATTCCACGCTTCGATTTCCACGCTGTTTTTCGATGTGTGCGTATACAAGCGCGCGGAGCGTTTCGGTGATATAGTGTGGCGTAGCTAGATCAACGGCGTCCGATCAAACGAAAGCAATTGCAGACTTTGATCTCGACTTAAACTGGCAGACCTGATCGACTATTAGCGCGAGCGCGCGTTGTAGCTTTGTAAAAAAATTCCTTAAAATCGATTGTTCACTTTTGCGATTTTTTGCGGGTCATCTGTTTTTTCGCGATACCGCCCCGAGGCGAATATCGTATATCGTTTGCGCGCGTGTCCCCTTAGCGAAGTGGGAAAGCGTGTTGGCGTTACAATCACCGCGCAATTATCCGGCAATTACGCTGCTTTCTAGCGATACCGATACATTGTAGTCACATTTGCGCGACGATTGTTAACAAGGTAGAAAAGCCTTGATTAAGAACAAATAGTTGTAACCCGAAGTGGAATCTGGAAAAACGATGCCGCTGTCGTGCCACTTTTAAACTTTACGATAAGAGCGTCAACTCCGCAAAATATTTTGTTGCGCGCCGACATTGAGAAATAGCAGACAAGCGTAATAAGGTAGAGTGCAATGGAACAAAGTAGAATGAAGTAGATGACAAAACAAAAGAAAAAAATTTGGTAAAACAAATTTTTTAAATAACACAATCCCTTTTAACACATCAAAAATGTGAATTTACACACGGAGAGAATTTTCTCTTAAAATCACCCTGAAATCATGGTAGTTGTGGGACAAAATGTACCACCAAAAATTTTATGCGAGCTGTTCTGAAATATCCACCATAATAAAAAATATTAATATCTATTACATTAACCTTTAGACCGCCGGAAAACCTAAATATAGGCTCTACGTATGATCGGAACTTTGTATATGTTATATATAAGATATAAACACAACAATTTGAGGACTTTCTAAGAGAATTAAAGCTCATCAAATTCCGGCGCTCTAAAGGTTAAAATATAAAATATGTTTGATTAATTTTACTAAAATATATCTAGGAAATTTCAATAATTTTTCAAAATTTACCAATCTGCTTGGTAATTTTTATCACGTTGTTTGTACAATGTTTTTTGTATATTTTAAAAATTCCTTGGTTGCCAAGTTGTCCCAAGTTTGTAGTGAATTTAAGGGTAAAATATAACAAAAAATTCTCTCCATGCAGTTATAAGGACTCGTTTCAGAAAGGATTGAGAAATTGATGCGGAATCGAGAAACGAGGGACGATAGGTATCAGTGATATATTCGCGGGACGAAAATAGGAAAGTGAGGGGAGGGGCGAGAAGTGTTTTTTCTTCGTCTTTCTTGTTTTTTTGGCCGTCTGCTACTGATGTTACCGGCTACATGTGACGGCGATTTTAAACGACGACGGCGCGTCATCCAGTTCCGTCGTCGGATTAACGAGATTCCCACTGTCCCTATCTACTATCTAGCGAAACCACTGCCAAGGGAACGGGCTTGGAAAAATTAGCGGGGAAAGAAGACTCTGTTGAGCTTGACTCTAGTCTGGCACTGTAAGGAGACATGAGAGGTGTAGCATAAGTGGGAGATGGCAACATCGCCGGTGAAATACCACTACTTTCATCGTTTCCTTACTTACTCGGTTAGGCGGAGCGCGTGCCCCGAGGGCTTCGTGCCCCGGCGGTCACGGTGTTCTAGAGCCAAGCGTGTCAGAGTGGCGTGAGGCCTCGCGGCCGATCGCCGTTAATACTCCCGCGTGATCCGATTCGAGGACACTGCCAGGCGGGGAGTTTGACTGGGGCGGTACATCTGTCAAAGAATAACGCATAAGTCACTTGCGGTCGCCTTAACAGGAAAATCAGGTTTTCGAGTGCGTGCACGTTGCGCAATGCCGCGGACGGGAGTTTCTCGCACGATAATAAATTGCACGTGCGCGCGAGCGCCCGCGCCGTGGGCTGCTGAGTTACGTAAATTCAGTAATTGTCATGGATCGAATGTATATACCGCGGTACCAAATGCAAAATATTTATGTTATGTAGGTGTACACACATATGTATATGTAGCGATCGCTACGTATAAGAGCGTTTGGTGAACCCGCTGATATTTTTCCACAGAATTTTTTGAAATGATTCCACCGTAATAAACACGTGGAAATATAAACGCGTATAAGATATTTGCTTGGAAAAATATCGCGTTGAGGAAAAAATAGTTTTTTGTAATCCACCAAGTCAATAATAGTCGACGGTAATTGATGCAATTTTCCCTGAAAAAAAATTGATACGCATTGCTATTTCTAAATGGAAAATATACATGAAAAATAGTATCCGTTTTCAAGAAATGTTAGGTAGAATATACATCACGAAAATCGTAATACGGTCTTGCGACATTGGCGATCAGTGACGAAACGATATGCGCAAAAGCGCATATGCATAAATATATGCATGCATATGCGCAAATGCATAAAAGCGCAAAAGAAACTCTTCGGGATCTTCGTTCTGGCGGCCGCGGCGCTGGTAAGTCCGCGAGGACCGCGAGATGACTATTATCGAGACATTTTAAGGTTTCCACGTCTATACGGCTGAAGAAGAGTGCGGTTAAGTCGCGCATGTAACATGAATAACAAATAACGTGGATAGCCCGACGTCACAAAAAATGTAGTCGACCATGGCAAATAAATAACGAAGTACCGCTCTAACGTTCCAACATTTTTGTCGTGACTTTCTCACGTGGCAGGTAAACGAATTTAACGTGCAGAAACTTTTACTGAATGTAAAACAAATAAATGAATAAATATAGTAAATAAATAAACATAATAAATTTTTAACAAAAATAAAGACCGTATGTTAGATTTCAAATTAATTAAATTAAATAGTAAAAGTATATATTCACTTATAAGTATAATATGTTTATAAAATACTGTGTTTGATTCTCCGACGAGAAAGTCATAGTGCACATTTCGCCGTTCACTACCCTCCTTCTACTACGTCCGTGCACGAGGAACTGTTCAGGTTTCACTTTCGCGCCAACAAAGTGGATGCACCGGTGTAGAAGGAAATGCATTCGACCACGTGCAGCCTGTTTCAAAAGCTGCATCGACGTTTTATGGCCGGCAGGCGCTCGCACTCCGGAGTGCAGTTGGAAGAGTGAAATCTAAGTTTCCGCGTAAGTAGGCAACACCCCTGTCTCTCTTTGAAAATTTCGCTGATTGATGTGCATCCCCGCGCTTTTATCATTGATTGATCCGGTCCCGTTTGACATTAATTGCGTAACAGCGCATAAAATTCGAACGTCGTTTTGTGGCCATTTATTTTAATTAACGCGCGCGCATTACGCGGCAGAAATAGCCCGCAGCATCTCGCAATCTGCATTCCGGACTCCATCGTTTTTCGCAACGTTGCACGTGAATGTATTTTAGTTAATAACGTTGACAAATGTGTATAACTTACGCGAGCAATTTTTTTTAGGAATGGCATTTTCGTCAGATTTCAGACTGACAATGAGTTTCGCTCAGCGATAATTTTCGGGAAGTAAAAATATTTCTATTTCGACGTTTTGCACAGAAGCGTAAATTGTTCGCAATTTAAACTTTGTAGTAAATGGACATTTTATCCATTTTCGATACAAGTATCTAATCGAGATTTCGTTCAAATCTTAATCGTTCAAATTCTTTATAAAAAGATTTAACGTATAAGAAATTCCCAACGACTATAAAAACCAATTTTGCTTTTATGCTGTAAATTTGTCCTTATAATAATAGTTTTCATTCGACCTAGTATATTTTGCGTTATTACGTCACGGGCTGTGAGACACGGGGGTGAAGTTTCGCGGCAAGTATTCCCTTTTGTTCACCTGTTGCTAATAACTTGGTCGCGCTGAAGAATGACAGTGTCGAAAAAGTGGCATTTATGCATGCAACTTTATCTTCGCGTGCAGGCGCGCTCTTATATATCCTTGCCACTCATTTATTCTCCCGGATCGTGTAAAAGCGTGTGTTTTCAGCGCGAACACCTCCATAAGGATATGCGCAAAGAATTAAGCCACGCTTCGCCGCGTTCTGAATTAGGTTCTCGACACGTGCGCGTGCCAACACGCGTGCATACACGAACGTACTCTATACGCGCGCGTGTGCGCGCACCCTCGTGCATAAAACACGTCCGTGTGTTCCGCATTTCGCAGTCGCGGCATATAGAGCGCGTTTTCCATAATTCCGAACGACATTCTCGCGCGTTTTTCCCCGATGCTGCCGCATGCTGAAAGTGGATGTAATAACTAAATAAAACGGGACGATTGAGCGGCTTCACCGTGGTTACTGCTCATTCTTCAAGGTCTTCATCGGTAAATCGGATACAAAAGCGCGTGTTGGTACTTGTTCTTTAATTTTAGATTGTTCGGCGCTCGAATAATTAATAAAATCGATCAAAGAAAATCTTTAACAGTATTAAGGCCAAATAATCATCACGTAAGAGGCTTTGAAAGAATTACGATAAATTTTCATAGATGTATAGTAAAGTATAAAGAAGCTTAAATAAAAACTTTAATTGGACACACTGCAATACACTTTCCTTTTCCCTTCTTCTTTTCGCTTTTATTCTTTTGTTAATTTACTATATTCCTACTGTGATACATTGGACATGTTATTTTTTTCCATATAAAACACAATGAGAACGTGCACGCGACCATATTCCATATTATAAAATACCCAATAAATCGTCGAGCTCTCTGCACCTCTTTTACCTCCCTCTCTCTTTCTTTCTCTCTTTCTCTCTGCTGCTTCTTCTTTCAAACGGCTAGTTTGGCTTCAAACGCGATTAGTCGACGGCATAAATATGTATATGCGGTTATGATGAGAAAGAGGAGGCATAACTGGAGAGCGGCACAGTTATCGTATATGGGCACAGATCTCGCTCATAATAATCGCGTGTACAGCTATCGCGCGTTCCACATACGGGGTGCTGCCGCGGCAGACGCGAGCAGACTTGTATTTTCTCTTCTGTTGCAAAAATTAAAATGGATTTTTGCTGCAAAAAAAAGTATACCTACAACAACACGCGCTTTCCATTGAAAATTAATATTGCCGCGAATGAATTCTGTCTTATCGCGCGATATAAATTTAAACTCGTATCGCAAATAGGAATACTTTTGTATGTAGTTTTAACTATGTATTCGCATTTGAAATTTTTGATGAAAAAAATAGCGAGAATATTTAAATAGAGGAACATTGAACTTTTAGCAATTATAGAAGCTTACCGGATTATATGAATTGAATATCTCTAAACGTGATAAATTTTAAAATTATGATTTTATTAAATTTTATTTAAAATTACACGAAAAACATTATGTTGCTATATTTATTTATATTTTTAAATTTTTGGCGAAAGAACTTTTTTAATCTCTCGAATTATTTATATTGCGAAACTTCTGCTGAAAAGAGAAAGGCGTAGAATATCGCCAACTGCAGCCAATCGCCGAACATCCTGTACGGCCGCGTGAACACTACAAACCACGCTTGTCCGTCTCTTTCCATGTCTCTCGCGTGTCATGCCCGAGGACGATGATGAACGACTGCGATTGTAATTCCCATCGGCTGGCAATTACTTAACGTGAGATGAAGCGGTCAATGTAGGCGTGTATAGCCCGACTTTGGCTGGTACTTAGCGAAATTAACGACGTAGCCGCGGTCACGTACATGTCCGCCTTTTGCATAAGCAATAGATGGCGTATACTTCGTCGTCATCATCATCCTCCTTGTCCTCGTCCTCGTAATTTACACGAACGAGATAGAAGCGTACTATAAATGGTGAATGTTAATCGAGCCGTCAGTAACGATCGATAAAACGAGACGAATCAGGATATCCGACACTCGTCTCCTTTCTGAACGAATATAGACTTCACGTGCTAAAAAGAGTAGCTTTTCAGATGCGTCATTCCACACATCTGAAGTTTAATCGATATTCAAGTGACATTTAAATTTGTGAACGATAATTAAACTAACAATATGCTTATTTAAAACTGAAATCTGTATTACTATATGACGTTAGAAATTAAAAAAAATCATATTGAAAGATTTAATAATGGATCTATCTATATTAAAGGTTTTTTTTACGGGATATATAAATATATATAAAATTTTATGCCATAACATAAATTTATAAGATTAAAAGTGCATTAAAAGAAATTGGTTGTCATAATTCCGGACGTAGAATATATCGTATTACCTTATTTTTTTTTAAATCTTATTTTTTCTTCTCTTGCTTTTCCTTTCCTCTCGTTCTTTACGTTTTATTTGGTTGCTGCCAGTCGTTACTCGGTGCACATGCATAGTCAGAACTTAAGATGAGCTTCTGAGTAAGAAAGACGAGCTTGCGGACGTACAGTGCGAGTGTAAGCCGCTCTTCAAGGTATCGCTTTAACTCGTCCTTTCAGAGCTCATCCAAAAACAAAGCGGCTTTATTTACCCTGACAACCAGAAAACAAGGTTTCATAGGCGTCTAGAGAGAAAACGCTGTAAGAACAGGTAAGACGAGTTTAACGTCTATGCCTTGACCAAAGTGCGCTTTTTTCTTGACGAAATTGAAAATGGTTTAAGACGAACTTCGAAAATAAGCTCTTTATTATCATATTCTCAGAATCATTATACGTAATATATATACGTGAATTTTAATCCTCCATCTGCATACTAGATCTGCGTCCGAATCAAAATATCTGCTCGTAATAACTGTAAAACTTGCAAGCCTGCCAAAAAATGTTAAATAAGCGATGTTTATCAAAATGACTATAAAATTGTCAACTACAATGTAGACAGATGTTTCATGAATTTTTTCAGATTTTTTTAAAATACTTTAAAGTAGGGAAAAATAGCGTCGAACGTGACAGATCTACATATACACTCCGAGGGTGCAAAAAAAACACAGACGAAGGGTTAATTATGAGTTTTCCAAACATTTGATGACGAATAAGATAGTAAAAAACGACTCAATTTGTAGTTTGTTTGAGAAATAAATCTTATTTCCCGAGCAAATATAATAGACTTGATTATTTTTATATCTTTTCGAGAGATTACTGTAACAATTTTTCAAGATTGAGTTTGCGTGATTATAAAAAATGACGCCAAGTCAGTCATTTCTGGCTATACAAAGCGCCCATTGGCACTGCCCGTTACGTCGATAGAGTGTTGCTGGATGCAGAATGCGCGCGTGTCATAAAATATCGCGCGCGGCACAAGCGCGTAATTACTGAATGTTTAAGCTCGCCCGTACGTATGCCACACGCGCGGCTCGTGCGATTTTTCCGCGTCTCTGAATATTGCACGATCACCGCTACGTTCCCGGAATATGTCGACGAAAAACCTGTGTAATGTCGGCTCGTAACTTCTCCCGCGTTGAATAATCCGACCCGTCAAAATTATTGGAAAGTCATTCGGCGCCGGCGCTCGCAAAAAAGCAAATTCACCGAGAAATGCAAAATTCGCGTCCTTAAAAACGTGAATTATTTCGACTCGTTAATCGTACTTTTGATATCTCGATGAATTATGATGTTTTGATGAGCTCTTCCGTTAATACCATCTGCAAACCGTTTTGCAAACTTTCCACGAAACGGTAGAAAAGCTATAGAGAATAATTTATGGGAATATATATTTCAAAAAACACACAAATATATGCAATTACGTATAAATTAAAGAATGATATTTACCAGAAAAAAATATATTAAAAATCAAGCTTTAATTCAAAGTTTTCTGTCATGTTATTACTATTATTAAACGTGTGCAGGATCGTGGGCAATTCAAACTTCGTTGAAAAAAAATCCGGATGTCCTTCCGGTCGTAATTTTCCCCTTCGCTGCGTCGTTATTGCTTCAAATGCGGCACTTTCCCGCGTAGTTTTACGGCGCGATAATGCCGCTGTGCGTACTCCCGAGTACCGGTGGGTACCGAGTACCGGGCGTTCCTGCAGATAAGGCCGGTCGTATCTAAAACGTCGAAACACACTCACGGTGCGCGCGAACCGCCCGTAAATCGCCGTTATCATCGGCGAAGGAGCGCGTGTCATTAATTTATAATTCTAAAGATAGAAAGCGATACTCATTCAAAGCTCCTACCTTCGACATCTCGCTCCTTCTCTTTCTCTTTACGCGGCGCAAATTTCGTCGTGGCGAGAGAGAGAGAGAGAGAGAGAGAGAGAGAGAGAGAGAGAGAGAGAGAGAGGGA
>NW_020221332.1:95415-163650 GCF_003070985.1 Temnothorax curvispinosus
GGGGGGGGGGGGGGGGGGGGGGGGGGGGGGGGGGGGGGGGGGGGGAGAGAGAATGAATGAATTGATCTTTATTAGCCTTCTCGGCTATTTTTTACAACACATAATCTTACAATAATTCCTCTACATGAGGTATAATATATACTTTTAAGTTCCGCTTAAATTGTTCGATCCTCTCGCATTGCCTTATATCAAATGGTAGGGCGTTATACATATTTAGACCTTCATAGAATAGACTATTTTGTCCGCCCCTCGTTCTACGAAACCGCACCACAATATTCTCAGCCTGTCTTGTTTGTCTGTTACTCACATCACCTACTATTTCTATTTTGTTACCTAATTGTCTATGCATTATTCCTCTTATTATTTTAAAAATAAAAATGCATACATTATATAATAATCTCTGTTTTATATTCATAAAATGGAGTGCTTGCAGCATCAGGTCTACCTTGGTACGTCGATCACATTGAAGTATAACCCTCATAGCTCGATTTTGCGCAACTTGTAGCCTATTCAGTAATGTGTCACCCATACCAATTAATAACGTTGCACAATACTCAAAGTGAGGTGCTATGATAGACTTATATACAGTACATCGAGTGTACGCCGATATATCATTTCCTATTCTGTTCAGAAAACTCACTTTTTTCCCTATTTTCTTTAACATATAATCACAGTGATTCTCCCAACGGAGTTTACTATCGATCATTACACCCAGATGTTTCGTTATCTCGACACGCTCAATTATAGTTTCATTCAAACTTTTTACTATTATGTCTGTTTTTATTTCTTTCCTTATACTTCTAACTATCATATATTTGGTCTTATCTGCATTCATTTTTAACATATTCACATTCATCAGAGAGAGAGAGAGAGAGAGAGAGAGAGAGAGAGAGAGAGAGAGAGAGTCCTCGAGGACACCGCATCTAGGATCAGGGTGTGTCTCGTTTGCGACAGGATAATCCTTAAATATTACTATACTACATGTACAATCGCTTGCGCATGCACCTGTCGCACCTTCGACTCATTTTCGACGCCATTAGTCGTTTTACCAGTAATTTGTGGCGAGGCTCGTTAACCCTTACGCTCTTACGTGTTCGATCGCGACCTTCTCTTTTTCGTGTATAATATGCAAATACGCGAAGTCGCATAAAAGTCCAACAGGTACCTGAAAGGTAATTGAACACGTCTCGATACATCAAGTGTTTTTCTTTTAAAATTACGTCTTTTAAAATATATATATTATATGAATTAAAATAAATCTCCTGGAAAATACCGTGTCTATAATCCATTAATTTGTTAAAACAAATCTTGTCCGTCTCGCTATTTACATTGTACGGATATCGGCGTACTTCGTTCATTTAAAAGAGTATCCTTTATTCAAGAACTTTCTTTTCTCAGTGCGCAGACTTTCGGAACGTTGTTCATGATTCTCGAATAGTCGAACAACACTGAGCGATCGTATACGATGGTACGGTTTCGCTCTCGAGATACGGATTGCTTTCGCAAAAGTGCTCCAATTTGCGCGCTGGGAGGATTGCCCTTTAACTCGACCGCTATAATAAGAGCGGAGCGGCCGGTGTATAGTTGGTATTATGGCGAAACCTTTCGTGATATGTCACGGCGAGGTAACCGTGGAACGGGATCGTATTGCACTCGTAGCTCTCATTTGCGCGCGTGTGTATTTGTGTCGATCGAGAGTGTTTCCATGTTGTGTGTGTGTGTGTGTGTGTGTGTCTCTCTTTCTCTCTCTCTTTCTCTCTCTCTCTCTCTCTCTCTCTCTCTCTCTCGCTCTCTCTCGACCGCGTGTCCTCCCTCTCGAATCTCTCTTTTCATCGTTCCATCCGTCAACAATGCGGCGAGCGCGGCGAGCATTATTTGCAGTAAGATAGCTGCCATTATCGCTGACCGGCAATATTATTGGTCAACTTGAACGGACATCGTATCCAGCGTGGCCGATATTAATTACGATCGAATGCACTAATGGCTTGAAAAACGCCTGTTTACGGAAGTACCTGCATGATGCGTTGTCGATCCGCCTTGCACAGTCCAGGCATTGTATAGTCCAACGGGTATTGAGCGTGGTTTAATTGCGACTTGAACAGCTCGTGATATGCTAATTTATGCATTTCAATAGACTCATCCGAGATGAATAACGTTCGGTTAATTTCTGAAAACTTTTTAAACGTTATTTTTTTGTTTGGTTAAATTATCTCTATGCTTAATATGGAATGTAAAGAATTAAATATTAATATAGAATAAAAAATTAAATATTAATATGGAATGTAAAAAATTAAATATAACATGATATAATTTTTCCGGAAATAATTGTGCTTAATAATATACTTCCATGTTACAATGTAAAAATTACGCGTAATAATTACGCGCGTAAGGTAAACGTCCCGATTGCCGGACATGACCCTATATATCCGGACATTTTATATGAGAATTTGTCAAACAAAATCTATAAATATTTAAGGATATTTATATAATAAGACATTTTAAATATTATAAAAATTAACGTTTAGTAACAGATAAATTTGTTACGCATTTAGGCGAAGGACATATTTTGACAGTGTTCTTAACATTTTTTTAAGAAAACACGTCTTACTTGTTAACATGATTTTTATTTTATTTCGCGTTTTTATTGTATAAACAAAGTTTTATTTAAGTCAAGAAAGATGTAGAATAATTATAAACATATGCTGATATGCTTCTAATTGATATAAACAATATTTTTGAGCAAATTTTGTGAATTTAGTTACTGCATATGGTACAGTAATTTACGTGACTGCCCAGTAACTAATCGTGTGCCAGTTACCGGTTACAACTCGCTTCGATGACACGTAGTTGGAAAGTACCACTAACTGAATCGGAATAAATAAATACTATTAAGATTAATTATGTATTTTTATATATAATGTTATTTAATAGTATTATCAATATTAGTTTAACATCTACAAATATATATTTCAATAGTTTAAAAAGATATATATTAATTTAGACAAGAATGCCGTACATATAACATTGCAATGTATCTGCATTGACACTAAAAGTAAGTAAATATTTTGTGTTCTTTAGAATCACAAACATGTCGAAAGTAATAAAAAAGAAATATACACAAGAAAATATAAATGCTGCTTTGAAGGACATAAAAAATGGCATGTCGTTGAGAAAGGCAACACAAATGTATAATGTACCGAGAAGCACGCTTTACTGCAAATCCAAAAATATCTATCCTGTGGGGTGTTCTAAAGGACCACCGACTATTTTAACGAAAGAAGAGGAATCAAGAATAACAGAATGGATAATCTACTGCTGTGATAGAGGTTTTCCAGTTAGTAGAAATCAACTGCTCGATAGTGTGCATTCGTTATAGTGACTGAATTAAAAAGAAGTACGCCTTTCATAAATAACAAGCCCGGTATAGACATTGGTATGAAGGTTTCTGTAGACGTCATCCAGAATTGTGCCTCAGAGTAGCTTAAAATTTGACACGTACTCGTGCTTCAGCTAATTTTATTTGGATGATTATCGTGTCCGGATATTGGGTCGAAGAAGTTTAGTAATCGGGACAAGCATTTCCTCGCGTCCGGATACTGGTATTATACATTTGTACGCGTTACAATTTTCATTATTATTACAATAATTTAAATACTTTTCATCTTTTTTATGCGTTAATAGTAAGCTCTTATACCCCATCTTTCATTTGGATACATAATTAGATTATTAAAACTCGTGAGCACTTATGAAAATTAAAACAAAATCGAACTAGCGCATCGTTAGATGTCCGGCTATTGGAACGTTTACCTTAAATGGTAGAATTATTTACTGCCACGATACTGGCATTTAAAGCGGTAAGTCAGTTCACCTTAGTTCACTGTAATATCCATCCAAATACACTTACGTGATGCAAGTTACAAGACCTTGCGCTAAGTGCAACATCGTCGATGTCATAATGTCGGTCACGGACCAGTTTGAGAGTTAATGATTTATGGTGTTTCTGGCGTTGCGATGGCCTGTGTGTAAAATTCGCCGCTCTCGTGACTTAGCACTTCGGCACGCTCGCCGCACCGCGCCGCGCCGGTTTCTCATCTTCGAGAGGGCCGTTACAAGATTACTCGCGTGGTCGTTTCGAAATCCCGGAAGTTTCTCGCGTGACCGAACGGGGCGAGCTTTGCCGCCGCGCACAGCATTCTGTTACATATGTAACGCCGTCAAAGCCCGCGCGAGAGAGAACCTCGAACGTGTCCTTTGAACGGACGACGTTGAACGTTGACGTACCGAAACTCGGACATCCGTTGAAGTGCATCGATTATTTCTTATGCTAATGATGTCGCGACTTGGGCACATTATTGCTGTGACATTGTCACACTTTTAGAATGCCTAAAATATTAAATGGAGTCATTGATTTCTTCGAAAAAAAAATAGAAATAAATTATATTATATTTATTAAAAATATTCACGAATTTGCAAGATTTGACATTTATAATGTTATATTCTTCCATTTTTTCCTCGCGTTTGTTTAATTATGCCATAAAATTTCAAGAAAGGATATCTCGTGCGTAATGAGGAATTCATTCAATCGCGAATTTGAATGCGAAAGGAAGAAACTCTTTCCGGATCACGAGAGCATCACCGTTCCAACGCGTTTATTCCGAAGGAAAACGCGGCACGCGCATTATCGCCGTGCAATTTATCGCGAAAGTAGGTGCGGAAACATCGCGATGAGGCGCCGTTTATAGGAGACATGGTACACGAATGGAAGAGAGAGAGAGAGAGAGAGAGAGAGAGAGAGAGAGAGAGAGAGAGAGGAAGAGAGGGAGAGAGCATGACTTTCTACTCCGTGATACATCGTGAGATGCGTATACGAAACGCAGGTACGCGCGAGAAAAATCTCCGTTCTTTTCGAGCTATCGATCGCGTCAAGTGACAAACGAGTCGCGATCGAAACACATTATTTCTCTCTTCCTCCTCCCCCTTTTTTCTCTTCTCTTTTTGCGCACCACCGAGCGTTTCTTCCGGAGAATATAAATATTAGTCACAGTCGTTAGAGATTAATTGCCATCAATGACCGAGTGATAAATTGCACCGAGCGCCCCTTTTTTTTCCTCTCGCCTGTTCGGCCGGCCGAATTTATTACGGCCGCTCGCTCGGCCAACGGAATGGTCCGTATTCTGTTTTCGCCTTGGAGCATAACGCGTTTAATTCGTTCAGCTATAGATAGCCGGTACCTATGTATGTATAATAATGTGGGTGCCCGCAGTTACGTGCGGAGATCAAAATCTGGCTCTTTAGATCGGCGGATCGATAAGAGTGCATCCGGGTAATGCACCCGTCAAGTTGGAAAGGTTTGCAATATGAGATATATGCTGACGTAAGTTAAGTGAACGCTAAAATATTAACTAGAATTTATGATAGGAGACGAAATGGGCCGTATTAGCTCGTAATTTCGCTGATAGAATTTTTATCACTTATATCGGGATCCAATAAACGTATTTGAGGTAGTAGATAATATAAGGCAATGTAAATGAATAATATAAAACGACTGAATGAATGGCCGAATTATAGTTTATTGATAATAATTATAAGTCAAAATCTTTCCAGAAATAATAACTGAAGCAGAACACGATATACAATCAATGAAAATTGCCATGTCTTTTTTTTTATTGGTCTGTTTTATACGACTTAGAATTTGCCTGAAATCACAAAAAAGTCACAGAAAAATAAAATAATAGTTAAAAGTGTTATTTTTTGAGATTTGTATTTGTCTCACGATTAATAGTATTTTGAACTATTAAATCTTTATTTAATGATGCATACACTTTTATATATTTTTTACCTACTTGGCGTATATTTTTTTTAAGAAGATTTTTTTATGATAGTAATATTCTGCGAATTTTGTATACTTTTTTCAGTAAACTGCGCGCGATTTTTTTATATCGGTCTTTAAAACACATTTCTTTGTTGGAACAGTAAGGGAAATGTATTAATACCTGAACACGTATCTATGTCTGGATACCTTTAAAAAAATATAAATTTATGAAAATAATCGTTTGGATATTATAACTGAAGTTTCAAACTACAAGAAAAAATACTTTTATCTT
The DNA here is from genome assembly GCF_003070985.1 of Temnothorax curvispinosus. Lineage (NCBI taxonomy): Eukaryota > Metazoa > Arthropoda > Insecta > Hymenoptera > Formicidae > Temnothorax > Temnothorax curvispinosus. Next base: position 101,520 of record NW_020221332.1, read on the forward strand.
TGATTTTAATTCGCATTATACTTATAAATAATAAAGGTGTTCGGATATAGGTACATGTTTGGGTATTGGTATCTTTCCCTTACTCTCAGTCCTATTACTCGTGCCCGAGCGTGGTGACTTCTCTTCATATACATGTGTTGCGCACGTGGATTATACACATTGTATATGGAACCTACAGTTTAACGCCGATTTCGAACGGCAATTTTTAGAGAAGTTTTCGTGGCAAGACATACTCTCGGTGGTTTGCCATTGCCTTCCGAGAGGAGAACGAGCGAATAAAATTTTCTAGCTCTACCGGGAATCGAACCCGGGACTTTTGGCTCAATAGACCAGTGCGCTGTCTACTAGGTCACGCTCGTCCATCTTTCCCTTATAAGTTCACATATTTAAATCGATAATCAATTTAAATTTTGATGTGCACGGAAAGAACGATTTTGCTGAAGTATCTAAAGATTTAGCTAGATATAAATCTGAAAATAATTTTGTTGTATTATATCATCAAAATAATTATAGTAGGTCGCTGAAGAAAAATTTTGACATTTTAGCAATCAGTTTGAGTGTTCTACATAATTATTTTGATGGCGCAACAAAATCATTTTTAGATCTCTATCTAGCTAGATTTTTAGATACTTTAACAAAACCGTTTTTTCTGTGTGCTAATAAGCATTCTTATTAAATCACTGTAAAGAATTTATTGTGAGGAATATTATTTCAGTCAGGGCTTGAACCTGGACCTTCCTACATTTCGTGACGAGCGTCTTTGAGTTTGGGAAAAGTATACAAAATTTACAGAATATTATTATTAAGCTACCAAGATCTAGCTACCCAAACCTTAAATGGCAATTTCTTTCCAAAAGTGTTATTACAATTAAGGTCAGCTGCTTTGTGTGTAATACCTTCTATAATTGTAACATAGTTCTCATTGTAATAAAGACACGAAGCTCGTCTAACATAAGTTTTTATCATACAAGTTGTTCTATCTGGGGAACGGGATCCGATATAATCAAGCTCCTAAATGCATTCGTTCATTAAGGACGTCAGCAGTGGATGCTTGCAAACATGTAACGTAAAAAGCTGGCGGAATTTAATTAGCGACACGATTACACGGATTATGTTTCCGTCTACAAATGGAACTCCATTTAGATGTTATCTCGGAGGGATGGCGGCGGCAATCGAATTGTCGCACGGAATCGCTGAAATATCAGGAGATCCTGATAAAAGAACATGTATCCAGATTAGAACTCCATTAAACAGCCCGCTCCTGGGGACTTCTAAAAGCTTTGTCCCATTTACTCTGTGTCATTGAGCACTTTAAGAACGGCGGCGGCATCCCGACTCCTTTATTTTTCGCACAATTGAAGCTGCGCGCAAGCTGTCTTTTCTTGCGAGAATCGCAGTTTGTACCGTCCAAGCTTTATTTAAAAATCAATGTTAATGTATATATTGTTGTGTCTATATATAAGAAACAGTATAAATTCATGAATTCTGCAGTTCTGCACAGCTCCAGAATTGTTGATGTGTATCTGTGATGTGTGAACATGAGTTAAATATAGATAAATGTAGTTTGCTTGAAACTACGTCATATAAAGTAAGTTCTTGGTGTTTGATTTTTATATTTGAATACGTGAATTTTGAACTTTCATTTCCTTCCACGTTTCCGGTACTGATTGGCCGTGATAGTTAAATTTGCGATTTTACATTTCTTATTTTCCCGAGCGACTTGTTTTTTACGCAGATAATTTTTTGCTCGGTCTATAAATCGGCGCCGCGAAACCACCGTCGCCATTAAGCCACCGCAAGGTTGCATACAAATGTCGTCGGCGCGACGCGGCGGTTTCGAGTGCGACTTACCGAAGAATCATTCGACAAAACAGTAGCCGGCTTCGCAACGGAGAGCGTTCCGCTAAAAGCGCGTCCGTCGTCCGTCCTCGCCTCGACGTTAAAACGACGTTCGACGCCGGCCGTTTATTAATGCTAATGATCTGTCCACCTTCTCGCTTCGGTTCTCTTCGGTTCTCTCGAGAGTTGTAAAACTGACGCCTCTCTCGCGAATGTTGGCATCGCGCTCGCCGAGAGCGAAAAGCCGTACGCAGTAAACTTTATTACAACCTCACGCGCGCTCCTTTTACCGAACTTTATCCTTTCGATGCCGAACTTGGTGTGGTGTGCGGGTCTTAGAATATTTCTCTCTCTTTTTTTTGTTATATATATAATTTTAGTTTGGTTAACTTTCAACAATCTCGAACTTTGGTGCGGCAGTGGAATTGTGTCTCGCGTGTTTATAAATCTGATGGGGAAAGACCTGTTCCGTGTGTATACAGGGAAGATAATAACCGCGACGTAATAAAACGTAAACAAAATGTCATTACATCCTTTCTACGAGGACTAACCGTCTCCTTTGACCGGCGGGCGAAGAACAAGAGGAATAACCTCCGCGTTTCAATTACCTGAGCCAATTCCATTGTGGATTCGATGCGCGAGAAAGTCCCGCGGCGAAACGCGAAATGAGGCGTTCGTTCGCCAACAACGTTGACCAACCCCGGCAACCCTCCTCGGTTCAGTTGAAATTCGTTCACTTCGATATAGCAGCCGTTGCGTGCTCGGCATTCGATAACGTCACGGTTATTATACTCTGATTAAATTTTACAACGTCGGGGAACGTGAACACGAGACGGAACGAGCATTATAGAGAAAGAGAGAGAAAGAGAAAGGGAGGAAGAAAGAGCGATAGATGGAGATGTCGGACTTCGTAATAGTTGCTCTATTAGTTTTACGAGAGAGATTTTCGTTACGAGGGATTGGCTGTTAGAAAGTTCCGCGGGATGGAACTCAGGGGAGAGAAGGTTGCAATTCGGATTCCATCCGTGTCGCGATGCAACCGCGGGGTGTATGCGAGTTAGAGCGGATGTACAACGAGAATGTGGTCGCGAAGGGATCGGAATAGGGACGAACTATCCTTGAATTTACGACGTGCAACGAGATCGATATATATAATGTCTTACTGCAATTTAGCAGTGAACGCAGTCACTTCAACGTAAGCATGCAACGAGTAAAAATGTCGAATTTTCTCCTGGTAATTGATATATATAAAATTTCACTGTCGCTAATTGGCAAACGGCTTTACAACGTTCTTTAGCATTTCCAGAAATAAACGTAGAATTCGACGCTTGTACCACTGTTCGAGATTGTTCGATCGTAAGCTATTCGTCGAGCACAGCTACTTTTAGACTTTCTCTGATTTCCAACCCGCTAACCTTGTTTTAAACGAGCGATCCTGAAACGTGCCGTCGAGTGTGGCATGTTTAATCCAATCGATGAATAAACAAGTGACGCTCTTATCGGGCTAAAAGAGACATTTGCGACGACATGAATTATAAAGCGAACACGGTCACGAATTGTGTCTGCGCTGCAGATCGGGGCAGAGAAGCACAGATGCGTCGTTATGTAGGTCGAGGGTAATACGTTGCGTTCGTTCGCTCGTTTCTCGTCTGTACTTGAACAGCATGAAGGAGCGCGAATCGCTCTCGCGTACGTAAAAGGAGCAAGCTGGAACGGAAATAATAACGAGCGAGTTGCTCTCTTCTGTGCCGCCGCGCCGCCGGCATGGCGGAATTCAGCGTCTCCGCGCCGCGTAAATATGCGTTTTATAAACTTGCCGCACGTTGCGTTGCGTTGCCAAGTGTCGCCTCGCCGCGCGCGCGCGCTTTTGTAAACGCGAAAATATTAATGTTTCATTTCCGCCGGCTGCCTGCCTGCATCGTGAATCCGACGACGGCGACGACGACAACGACGACAACGACGACAACAACTTTTAATTTGAACCAGACTGCCAGAGATTATTCTACTGTGACCCCTGACCTAGAAGTTCTCTCATTGGCACGCGCGCCGGCTCGATCGTGACACATATGTATATCGTGTTTCGAAATGACGTCGACAGTTTAAAAATTGGGGCATCAGTTGCTTTTGAATCAACAAACATAATTTTTTAGGTAAAACCTCTTTTATTATATGTCTATATCTATATGTATATATCTATAGAAGTATCTTTTAAAAGTTAAAATTGATTGAGAGTTAAATGATGATTTCTAAATAATGATTTTTTAGTTGTTTAATATAGATTCCGAAAGGCAGATGTGGCAGATGTAACTTCTCATTTTTTGATAATTTTTATAATTTAGTTAGAATCTGTAAAATTAATAATCATTAATTCTGATGAATTATTTTTGTTAATTACATTTTAAATAAAAGTTTCAATAAAGTGGATATGGTTAATTAAAAAGTAATATTTTTTAAAACATTACTTATTGAAAAATAATTTTTATTGGTGTTTTAAAAATGAAAATAAGCAATAAAATATAAGAACAAATAAGGAGTATTCAAATAAGTTAAAGTTTAACGGTTTGACAGGTTATGTCGGGTTAAAGTCGGGTAAAAAGTTAATTTTTACACTTTTAACCCAAAGATTAATGTGATAGGTTAATGTGTCACTCATGTATTTTGCATAACCTTAAAGAGTAGCGCGCCCAAAGTTAATTAATTAACTTTTTACTCGACTTTAACCCGACATAACCTGTCAAACCGTTAAACTTTAACTTATTTGAATACCCCTTATTTGTTCTTATATTTTATTGCTTATTTTCATTTTTAAAACAACAATAAAAATTATTTTTCAATAAGTAATGTTTTAAAAAATATTACTTTTTAATTAACCATATCCACTTTATTGAAACTTTTATTTAAAATGTAATTAACAAAAATAATTCATCAGAATTAATGATTATTAATTTTACAGATTCTAACTAAATTATAAAAATTATCAAAAAATGAGAAGTTACATCTGCCACTTTCGGAATCTATATTAAACAACTAAAAAATCATTATTTAGAAATCATCATTTAACTCTCAATCAATTTTAACTTTTAAAAGATACTTCTATAGATATATACATATAGATATAGACATATAATAAAAGAGGTTTTACCTAAAAAAACCGTTAAACTTTAACTTATTTGAATACCCCTATAATAAAACTAAGCCTCTTTATTAATATATAATTCTTTACTAAAATATTATTTTTGTTGATTCTTCGGAATGAGAAGAGATGAGAGAAAACTTAGCTTTTCCGCAAAGTTTATCTTAGCAAAATTTAATCATTTTCGAGACATCGTTATTGAAACCTACTTAAATTAGAGTAACTTTATACTCATAACGAAAATTGAGAACCTTGTCAACTGATCCTAAAACTGAAATTATAAAAGTTACGGTTGCAAGAATTCGGTTCTCACGCGCCGCAATTAATTCGACCAGCTACCAGGCCAGCCGGACATTTTCGGAATCAATTAACGAGAAAAAAAAATACTCGTCTATCATCACGGGCGTTCGTTCTGCGGCAAATCGTTTTTCATCTGTCTCCTCGGACACCGGGGGTGCGCGTTTTTCTTGGCGCGTCCTTCGCGTCCTGAAAGTGAAAAATTAAGCGAAAAACTCTCGCGGCCCCGAACAAACGGCGGCTCTTCGGGACTATGACGGCCAGCGGCATCCCGGCCGGCGCACGGCGCGGCGTGGCACGGACACGGGCGGCGAGGGAAGAATTCGAGGCGCATTATCCTTGACCGCGTGCTGCGCGAGATAAACGAGCGTTGTACCGGGCAGGATGAAGCGAAATGGCGGATGTCGGAGATTGCGGGAAGAAATTCGGCAAGAAAGTTCGCCTTCATCCCGTCGGCGTCGGCTTCGCCGGTCGGCGAGTTATGCGCTTTAATGCGGGTAACGGCCCGAGGCTATTGACGTATCGATCGATTGATCGGGTGCAGGGGACCGGTCTATGAAACAAGCGGCTTCTGTATCCGGAATCACCGCTCTGACAACGGCGGTTTCCCGACCGATAACGCGAGAAAGACGGCATAGGGCGACAAGCCGCAGTTGTCCAGCCGCGCGCGAGCGAGACGGCGGCGGCCGGCGATCGATCGCGTGCAAAAACTGCTCTATTGGCTGGAAAGAAAGGACGCGAGCGTGCGCTAATAAAGTAATTTACTCTGTGAAATCGCCAAGGAGGTTTATGGGTCGGACATCGATTCCCGCGCTCCGTGAATTTACCGGTAATGGTATCTCGACGAGGTGTTCATCCGATCAGTCGCTTCCGTCACACTTTAATCTAATTCATATTTAGAACAACGATCGGCAGATTCTTAAACGCATCGCGGAACATTGTGCACCGGGCTTCGACGAAGTTCAGCTATATACGATAATAGAACTTTCCGTTCGTCTTTTTGCTTTATCGATGTTTAGGAGTTTAGGAGCGTTGCACGCCATGCGAATAATTACGCGAGTGGCGCATTGCGATTGGCGGGGACCGAGCACTCGGGGGGACGCCGCGGGTGCGTGTATGAATATTCAGATGTCCGCATAAATGAACACTGGGCGGCGTAATTAGGTCGTCAATCGCCGCGACGTACAGAAGGAAGTCTCTGTGGGTCGTTCGACGCGCGACTGGCCCATATGGTGCATTAAAGCGACCGCGTCCACGCTCCGGACTGAGGCTCATAAACGCCGCAATATCGTCAGTCAACGCTCTCCTCATGAACGTCCGTGAGTGAACGAGAGAGAGGTAGGGAAGTGCAGTTTGTTCTGGAACACGAACTCCCTAAAAGCATACATAAAAAGACAGAAATATGAAGTACCATCAAAGTGTGTACACACACACATACACGCAAACACACACACACACACACACACACATCCACATAGTGGGTTACACATGAAAATAATTATACCATGAAGCTCCCAAACTTTACAATGATTATTTTTAATGATTATTTAAAAAATGTAACGAAAATACGGTAAAAAGTAACTTACCTAACACTTTCTTCGGTTTTTGGGAAATAAACTCCTAATTGATGGGACTTTTTCCACCGGACGTCATGTGCCAACTAAAGATAGTGTTTCTATTATTATGTACCTCTTTGGCGAAGTGTCGGGTCTCTGAAGGAAAACGAGAGAAGAGAACTGTAAGGAAAAGAACTGTGAGCAAGTGAATATGGACAAAGGCGATAAAATGTAGGAAAGGAAACGTCGAGAGAGCGAATGTTGAAATCGCTTGTATTCCGGTATTCTCTCGCCCTCTGCGTTCCTTCTCATCTCGTCGCTTTTGTCGACGGCGCTCTCCGAGAAGGAAATCTGACGTGGAAAATGGAAGTAGGCGTTGATACCGTCACCTTCGGGCGATAATCGAGCACTCTGCACCGAGCGGGCTGTAATCGACAATCGGCTCATCGACCAGTGTTCTCTTTTTTTTTTAACACAGGGGGACAAATAAATTGCCTTCCTATCGGCACGCGCGATCACTTTTTTCTCTTTAATTTATCGAACATTTCTCAGCTCGCCGCGTTCGCATCATATAGGCTTGTTTCGCCTTGTTTATTAACGCAATTGCTGCCGAATCCTCCATATGTCGTTGAAAAAATCTGAGAAACAAAAATCGAACGAACAATGAGAAAAAAAAAGTAAAATAGATACTTATTAGGATGTACCTGGCGAAATAAAATGGGATAGGCTGTGGATAAACAGATTAATATGTAATGATAATGATGATTGATAACACGTACTTTGTGCTGTAATGTTTCTTGAATGACGTGTTGCTGTAAAATGTTCCTACGGATTATTGCAAATTGAAAAAGAGGCGGTAATGGCAATTGCGATAACGCTGGAAGATAAACATAAGATTCCTATCTCGCGTTTGCGCGCGAATTATTTGCATTTATGTGATAAATTTATGACCCCTCTTCGGTGGTAGATACATATGCGGATAAAATCGTGCGTGCCACAATTACTTTTGGCCGGTCGGCACTTTCTCTTTTCTACTTGGCATCGCGTATCTCTCGATGCTACTGCGTTACAAAACCAAATGCAACATATTTGAACATTTCTGGAACGACAAAAACTAATTGAGCTAAATTAAGATGTTATATTAATCAAATTTTATCCATAGAATTGGTTAATTGATAAACGTCTCGACTTCACTTAGTCTTCCTCAGCACTAAATTAATAAATCGATAATAATAATAAACAATTTTGTCTATTACAGGGGTTACCATACTGTTTATTCCCTAAAAAGATAATTAAAATTAAAAAGGGTGTAATTTGAAAGGCAGATTTCTAGAACGCATTATAAGGTCAGCGTATATCCCAATTATTGAAATATTAAGCTCGTGTTCGCAAATCAATGAGGGAATAAAGGGTCAACAAAATCCCTCACTGATTTGCGAACACGAGCCTTATATTTCAATAATTTCTGAAGCGATATGACACCCTCTGAAAATATTTCTTTTATGTGGGAATAATCTGCCCGCTGTTACTATGACCATTCATCGGTTTCTGCTTTTACATTAGCTCTCTTGTATTATTTTACATGTTCAAAGTATCGATACTAAGGCTCCTCTATCTTCTCTGTTTTAGGTAAGTTACGAGCGGCTGTTCCGGGATTACGATTCCGCGCGTTGACTTAGAATTATACCTAATACGTAGTTGGTGAGTAAGTAAGTGATAGATAACATTGAGATTTATAGTTCGGAGTCAAACGCGCCTGAGAGCATTTATCGGCGCAACGATTTTATCGCGCCGAGAAACGATCGTTCGGCAGAATTTCGAGAGGCCAGAGCTTGAAAGCCGCGTCTCCTTGCGAGTCCCCTGTAAAAAGCCCGCGCAAAATTCCCCTTATCCGTCATACGATCCGCCCGCTAAAAGTATTCATGACCGCCCGCGACAACCTGCGGCGAGGAATGCCGGCGTTCGCGTTTCGTAACAATCAGACCTGAGCCAAATACGTCAATCACCCGTGCATTTTTTCGCGAATGTCCGTTGAATTACGAGCGAATACCACGGCGCGCTCAACGAAGGCCCGCGGGCGAAATATGGTTACCGAGATTCTTTCCCATCCATATGTTACGCCGGCAGATTACACGGTTGGCGGTTTGCGGAATTGATAGTTGCGTCAACGGCGAATCGTTAACGTTGGAAACAATCAATTTCTTCGGAGCATCATATGGATTTCGATGAACAAGGTATCGCGAGTCTCACGGGGGAGAAATATGCGATGCTTCATTCTCGACTACTTATTGTTAAAAACCTCGACTTGATCCCGACAAATTAATGGTATTATAAATGATACTAGAGGAAGCATGTCAAACATGATAAATGATGCTTGAAGACGAATCTCAGTTTTATTCTGCATTATTCACCGAGATACGAATAAGAAATAAAAGTGAAGGAATCAAAAGATTGGGGAAATACAATTTTAATTTCTCCAAGTTAAAAATCTCTGATTAAAATCTCGATTTTTTTTTCTCTGCCGAAATCGGCGATTGATTTCAAATTGGCTAAAGAATCTGTCATTAAAAAATGATCTGGAAACAGGATACGTAATATATTGTGTACGTCACATATTTTTACGGGATGAGGAGGAACTGCATGGTTATTACACGGGTTACAAGAAACGAGACACTATCGGCGAATGGGCGGTGATGAGGGCAAAAGCCTTATTCTTAATACTTCGTGTCCTTCGTCTTGCCGCGATTCCACTGTCATTATCACTGTTGTATGTATCCACGTAGGAAAGAAACTGTTATGCGTCAGGAATCGTGGCGGTAACGAGCGCTTAAATCTACAAGGCTGATTATCGCACTTTACAATGTTGCGTGTCCGCGTATACGTGACAATTTCCGCCGCGGAAGAGGCCGGACCGTCGTATCCGTCATCCGTCGCGCTTTTGCAGGAAGTGGCTCAAAACCTCAGCTGTGATTATACAAAGTGATTTCTAACTACGAAACATTACGGGGCGGTATCCTCTCTTGAATCTGAGATGAAAATTCTTGCAGAAGAATGTCGAGGAAGGATATGATTTACTACCTTTCCCCCTCCCCTAAGCTCTCTCTCACACACACACACACACACTGCAACTTTCTCATTTTTGATATTAAGTATCTTGGCTATGCATGGGATTAAAAATTATAAAGTATATAACGTTCACGTTAAATTAAGTGAAAAACGGAGTTTTAATTATTTTTAACTTAAAGAGCTATCGATATTTCTTCCAGAGCTTTTGTTTTCGACTTAAGTAAGGAACTTATGCTTTTAATGTGTTTTAGTTAATTACGAATCTTTCTCTATAATATAATCTACTTAACGATAAAACTCTTTGTTAATCTTCGATAATGAAGCTTCGCATTTTTTTGCGATTAAGATACGTATCGAACACTGATTCAAATTTTCGTTAATGTAATTAAATTTAGTCATGATAATGTGATGTTTTGGAGCTATTGTTGAAGCCCATAAGCTTTTCGATATACGCTTGCGGCGGTTTCGATTCCGATCGATAATGATTTCGAACTGAATCACTGCGTTAGTAACATACTGATAATTACCAATTAAAGCATCCTTTAAACGGGGCGAATTCGACATAAATTGGTAACTCGATACGCACGGCCGTGATTAACCACATCGCAATGCTTCGGCATGACTTAATTAGAACGCGTCCGCATCGCGCACAGTGCGTATTTGATATTTGACGCAGAGTGTATGTCCGCGCGAACGATTGCGACTATCGTTACGTTGTGCGAGCGCAAAATGTTGAGCTCTCCTAGCGGGATAGCGAGAGCGCGGTAATTACTAAATCTGTGTTAATTAATTTCACGACGATCGAAAAGCCGGCAGGTGGGAAAATTAATCATTGGTCGCGTTCAGCAGACCAAGCTGCTCAGTAGCAGTCGAACGTGATTGGCTCTTACTTTTAGAACCAACTAATTAACGCAGAGTGATGATAAGACGAACTCAACAGTTGTGCAACAGTTGTGTCTGCTGAACGCGCCCAATTCTCTTTCTCTCTCGGCTTCGGTAACTTTTAAGATGCCAACGTTCGTACCGCGAAAGTAAAACGACAGTTATTTCGCGCGTCTATCGATTCATTGCCACCAGTTTTTAATCAAAATAAGAATAGCAACGAATTGTTTGAAAATATGCAAGGTACCGATACCGCATTCGCCAATATCAATTTTGAATAAATCTCCGTTTATTAAATTTGAGTTGTTTTTGTATAACTTTTTTAATCAAATAAATATTTTTATAATGTTGAAAAACAATTTTTTGTTTTTACATCTCGCCATTGAAATATTGAAAATTATAAATTGAAAGGTTACGGCGAACGATGAGTTTCAATAATATTTTTACAAAGAGAAAATTGCTTACGAATATTTATTGGAAAACGATCGATGATTCGAAATATCTGACACACTTAATAACCATTACTCCGTTATGAGCAAAAGGAGTCAGATTGCATTGCTAATTAATTACGCACGTGGGCCGTACATTCGTGAGAAGTAGGCTCTGCCTATGAAAGTCGAGAGGCGGAAGAAGGGAGAGACGGAGACGAGACGGAGGAAAAGATAGAGAGAGAGAGAGAGAGAGAGAGAGAGAGAGAGAGAGAGAGGAGGAGGAGGAGGAGGAAAAAGTAATAATATTGCTCGATCCTGGCCTGATCCACTTTGCGGTGGATATAATAGTTATTGTACGACGACAGGCAAGATGGATTAGCGCGCGAGAAGCCAGCAGGAAGTCCGCGATCTTCTTCGCGTTCCAATTTAACTGTTCCGAGCGCGCGCGCGAACGCCGTTTACACATAATAATTACAACGATTTCTACAAGCGAGCGAGCTACGAACGCCCGACTTCCTCGCTCTAGCACTGACTAGTCGCACCTGTTTCCACCTGCCTCGTTCATCATCGATTACAGTACATCGGATGTATTACGCCATGGTTATTATTATTACAATTGCCTCTGCTACTATGAATATTCCTCACAGCTGATTATCGTTATTATGCTATTATTATATCATTAATCTCGTTATTGTGGCGAGTACTTTGGTGAGAGTGAACCGTAATCTTTACACAACTGGATTTTACAAAAAAAAAAGATATATGTATGTATACCTTGTATACATGTATTGTAATATATATAAATATAATATTATCTATATATATATATATAATATTACATATATACCTATGAATGATTTTACTTGAACGTAACAGAGTTATGTGCGCGGTGTGTTACGATTCTTGGACGAACCATCTCGGCATTCTAGGTAAACGCATCGTCCCATACACATCGTTAATTCAACACCGACTCGCATTCGGTCTCTCCGGCATGTGATCGATGAAGCGCAAGTGCACGTTAGGCGGTTATATAGGCGGCCGATTGAACGGCCGTCGTAATTGCCAAGATGACCGTGATAGCTCGTTCGCGAGTCGTTACGTCGAGCGAGCGTTATGAATACCGCGAGCCATTGTAAATATTCCTGCTCTTTGCGCGCGCTTCTCACCCGGTCGGCAGCGTGATTTGTAATGCTTATCGCGCGTATCGTAAGGTGAAACGCGCCGCGCGCTTATTTGCAAAAAGCCTTTTTGCGTCTTACAGCCATCGGTATAAATACCGGAGATCCGCAAATTTGTTTTTATACAACCGTAATCCGTCGATAAGGACGATCTTTCGTCGGTTGTGTGTGAAAATTTTTAATGACTGATATATTTGCTGATATACGTTTTAAAATTAGAATAATTTTCATTTATAGATCCTTTTGCAGATCTCTTATCAAAAATATTATAAACGTATTGGTAATCACATTTATTTTAATTTTAGTTTGAATAGATTATATTAATAAGTGTCAAAATTATAATAGCGCATTTTTAGCATTAGTATAATAATAATATAATTTAACGTTATCTATTTTATTTCCATGTTATTTTGAGGACTGCTGATCGAAGTTAAAGTCAGAATAGCCTTAATTGGTAACATGTTCACAACAATTCAAAATTAGATTATTGTACTTTATTTTAGAAGGGCCACTTATATATAGGTACATCTAAAAATTTAGCTAGATACAGATCTGAAAATAATTTTGTTGGACTATCAAAATAATTATGTAGAAAACTCAAACTGATTGCTAAAATATCAACATTGTTTACAGCATTATCATCATACTTCAGCGACTTACTAGATATACATTATTTTGATGGTGCAACAAAATTATTTTTAGATCTATATCTAGCTAAATGTTTATAGATACCTCAGCAAAACCGTTCTTTCCGTGTATACATATAGGTATTAACCCTAGAATCCATGACTCATTTTTTTGACCTTCTAATCCATGACTGGGGGCAATATCGACCCCACGCTTTATTTGACCGTAAAACCGGTCCTACAGAAATAAAGGGCCTTTAAACCTACATGAATTTCTTCGTTTTTTAATAACGAAGAGAATGGTATACGGTAAATTTAATTTTACTCAAGTTTAGTTAGTGAAAAATCCATTTAAAGACTGAAAAACGCAGAAAATCAGCAAAAACCTCTTTTTTTAAACAAAAATTTGTATCTTTTTTTGTAATCAACCGATTTTAAAAATTCAAACGGGGTTTTAAAGAGGACACATTAGACTATTAGAAAAAAATTGTCATCGCTATGTTCTGTTCAAAAAGTATATTTATTTGGGACTATAAAGATGAAGAAATTCGCAAAGTTGAAATACGGAAAAAGTCGATGAAAAAACCATAAAAAATTGTATTTTAAGTATTATTTCATTTTTATTTGATACAAAATAGTAAAAAATATGAAAAAAATGAAACATTATATCGCCCAGCCATTTTCTGCGAAATGTCAATCTTCTATAGGCAACGGGATTTTTACCGACTAAATTGTGTGATATTTCGTCTTAAATAATATTTATGACTATTTATGCTCAGATTACGTAATAATACATGATATATATTGATTCTAGCAAAAAAATAAAATTAGCTTACCGTGACGAAACTCAAACGGCAAGTCACGACTGGGGTCGATATCGACCCCACGCCCGCTTTGCGACTGTGCTACTTCACTGCTAGCGAACAACTAACGCTGCGCCCGACATAACCCTACTTTTAGAAAGTTGAAATGAATTATGGTTCAGGTCCTGAGTCGATAATGTCACTCGCTAGCTCAGGAGCGTAGTTCAAAGTTCGCCTGGGGTCGAAATCGACCCCAGTCATGGATTCTAGGGTTAATTTGTTTTAGTTCTAATCTCATATATTCATTTATTTATCTCACTTTTTCTATTAATTGATTAATTACATATTAAGTCAATTAAAAGGATGAAATTAATCTCAGTTTACGATAGTTACATTCGCATAAGTAGAACAATCAGTCTGGGTCTAGTTATCGATGTCGTGGCGCCGATACGTCTCCGTAAAGGGCACTTCGTGACACTTTGAGGAATCGCACCTCCCACGGGCATGCTCCCCGAGTTAACCCGGTTTCCGAAGTTAATAGGTCTCCGTTTGTACTCTTTATTTTTCGACCGTCCCTGTCTTTTCAGCCTGCCCTCTCGCTCTCGGTCCAAGAAAAGTTTTTTCCCCTTTCTCTCTTAAAGAGGTCTCTCTGTCTATGATTTTCTACGTTTCCACGCGGAAACTCTTTCATTAAACAGCAAGCACGGCCAGGCGGAAAATCGCTCGACGGCACAATGGTCGAGAATTCTACGGTGATTGGAGAAAAATCCGATCCGTGTAACCTCCCACTCCTCCCCCGGCGTTCAAAGCGCATTGTTGTTCTTCTGTTTGGCTGAAAAGGCGCGTTCTCTTTTGTGCGCCTTATGAAGCGACACTATCAAATTGTTCCCCAATAGCGGCAACGACAACGCGAAGTTATCGTAACTTCGATCGCTCTTTTTCGCTCTTCGCAACAACGTTTCTTCCGATAATGTTCGACATATAAATTGTTGAAGACTGCACTGCACCGGAATCTTATGGTTCCCACTGCAAATCGAAAAGTGATTACCGTGAATGAAAACTGAGAATTAGTGCAACCATCAATTAAAATTGTACCTATTATGAAATATGTAATTGTAAGAGACAGATAGCTTGTACTTTGCCATTTACTTTTATCGTTTTTACAAAATTCGGGATTTATGTTACTTATTCTCTCAAGTTACGTTCTCGATTAGACATACACGCGTAATAAACTGGAATTGAATTAATACATTTAGATTCCTAAGTGAGAGAATTTTAGCTCTCCTTGTACAAAACTTTGTTATAACAAAACTTTATCGAGTATAAATATCGAGATTTACTCTCTAGAAAACACCTAAAACAATAATGACTTCGCCAAACGGAGGAACATCGACATGACCTCCGAGCCCTGAATTTACTGCGATGTAAAACTGTGCGACTTGTTTAATGACAGGATACTCTCTGCGAGGAATTTTAAGCCGTCGCCCCATTCGCACTCGACGTCATCGCTCTTTAAAGACGCACCATCTGATTATCCGGCAATAAAAAGAAGGAAACGAGGAATGTATCCTCCTTTCTTCGATTGCTCGAGACGCATCGATCTCGAGACTCCTCGTCGTGGAACTGGGTCGACGACGTCTTCGAGGAGAAGAGCCGGCAAGACGAGGTTGTTGTTAGCTCCGCAGGACGAGGAGGATTTGTCGCCTACAACCGGCTGCCGACAAATCTTCTCTGCGAGACGTTTTAGACATCGAAGGGATCACCTTTTGCCGTGCACTCTCGTTCACATGGCCATGTCTTCGCCACGTTAGCACCCGGTACTCCAATTCCGCCCGGACTTCGTCGGAAGGACGGAAAGGATATAGACGCGACGACATGAAGTGCACGAAGTACACGAAGTCATCGGCTTTCGAGTAGCGATAGAAGCCGCCTCCGCTCGACGGAGGGTGTTCTATTTCAAATGTCTGAGATCGCCGGATTGTCGTCTCTCTTTTACGGTAGACGCCTGACAGAAACTCGACATCCTCGAGGTGTTCTATTTCGAAGGCGGCCAGGTGGACTGGTCGTCTTGCAGTTAAGCTCGTCGCTGAAGACATTCTATTTCAGACGTTCGAAACCGATCATTTCGACGAGAGAACGCTGCCATTTTGAGCGCTCGCTGAAACCGCTGAAGATTATTAGGATTGTCAGCTCCGCAGATTGCGGTCCACCGACAGAAATGCGATGTTCTATTTGAAACGCATCGGTGAAGACCGGAATAGTTTTCCACCTTGCTGTCCGGAGCTGTTCTTATTTCGGATATTTCGCCGTACATCGACATTATCCTTGAGGACTGGTCAATTTTTATTTAAGCTCAGCGACTAAAAGATGCTGTATTTCGCCGATTCTCTCTCCGAGATGGTCGACAAACTATGACGCAATTACCACTTCTGTAAAAATATTCTTAAACATATTAGATATTCTAAATTAACATGAATATCTTTACAAATTTGCATAAATACCTCATATCTTTCATAAATGTGTGTCATAAATGTTAATATTCAAGCATTCGATTTATGATGAGTCCGCGATACGGTTTTCTAACGGTGCACCGTGTAACATCTCTGCAATTAACGTGTTTTCTTACTTGCGAAGGATATAATTATCGAAGTATTAAATTATGTTACGATATCGAGGACCCGAAAAGGGGACGCATCGATCACTGATTCATCCGGGAATGATGCATTTCGCGAAGATTTACGTAAAATTTCCTCTTTTGGCTATATCCCTTTTTATTACATTCTCGTCTAGAGCGACAAAAGTAAGATATTTCTCGCAGCCAAGAGAGTTTTGAGGAGACAAATTTGAAAATATTTTCACGTCACAAAACGCTTTCATCATTTATTTTTATGTGGACGTAAATACGATCATCTATTTTTATCTGAACCAATTATAAACGAATTAGCGAATTGAAAAATGGTCATAGATATATGTTACAATGCAATAAGCAAGTGTATTTACATATTTTGCTTTAACCTCGCCGACTATAAAAGCGATTTTAAACGCGTGAATCCGGGGATTGCTGCTCGGAAGAGACGAATTCGGACCAATCGGGGCACATTTCGAAACGCCACTGATGAAAAAAAAAAAGAGAGAATCCATTCCGACCCTTCGCATTTGTCGCCAGCTTCGCCACGGATGATGATGGAACGGGTGAGATGGGTCAATTTCCTGAATGGCCAGACTGACGACGACATCTACGTGCATTACGTACGGGTCGTCGGAAGCAGGTCCGCGGAGGCCTGGATTAAGGACGGAAATCGCTTCGTTGGTGACTACTATCGTCACTCGGCGTAACGATGTCCCTCTAATTTGTTCCCGCGGCAGCCCGGAGGCCCTTGCCGCTATCGTGCAGACTCAGGCATCTTAGATTACGATGTCAAATAGAATTTGAGAGCCGTCCAAAATGTCCTCGACAAATTGGATCTTCCTACCTTTTTTTCCCTCTTTTGGACCGGAGATCATTTTTTCATGGTGTCTGTCATGTTTACGGACAAATGTCAATTTATCTTCTTTTGCGCGTCGACTAGTATCTCTTTTCTGAATTTGCTTATCTGAATGTCTGTTGTATTTAAATCCGAAAAAACTATGTTGTTAAAAGTAATACGATGTATATGTATATAAACATATCTCTCTCCAATTCTTTTGCAATATTAATTTTAAACAGATTAAGAAAACGTGAAAATTAAGATTATAGAGATTAGAATTTCGTACTTTTTAGTTTTCCTCATATACTCATACAATTGTAAATTCTTAATGTTCTCTTTTTACTTCAAAATATATTGCAACATCTTAGAATCCTACATTTATTTGGAAGATTATTCTGTTTAGAACGAAAAGAATCAGAAATAATTATTTTTTATTATACATTTTTTCTCGCTCGCTTTTCTCTTTTCTCATTTCCACTCTGATCAAGCTAAACTGAATTGATTTCGCAAGGACACCCTGTATTTCCGGGTGGGATCCCGTGCCAGGGCAATGCCAGTTGCTCCGGTTTGATCCTTGCGCCTCCGGGGCCACACTATAATTGAGTGGTTTGCATCTCGGTCGGCGAGACTATGGTTGCCCCTGAGCACGGAGCACGCGAGCGGGAAGAAGCTCGCGTTGCGTCTGAGACACGAGAGATCGACAGAGATGAAGGGAAGGAGATCTTCTCGAGCTCGGGAGAGAGATAGCGCGCGATAGAGAGTGACGGTGGGCATAGGAGGGGACCATGCATCGGGCGGACATTGATTGAACCGGGAGCACTTGCCCCCGCATACCAGGATAATGCCACGAAATTACGGGATACGCCGTGCGCCATAAGCCGCTAGACGTGTCGCAATTAAAGGGAAATTCAAAAGAGAAAGAGCAGAGAGAGAGACTGGTGGCTGTCATATAATGCACGGCCACCTAGCGATGTTTAAGAGAAAAATTCCAATAAAATGCAATATTTTTCTTCCAATGCAATGATGTCGCAAATAATACACTCAAATAATGCACTCGCAGTGAATTATTATTGCAACTTTTGCGAAACGCGCATGTTTTTTTCTCCTTTGAAAGGATTAAAACAATTAAATTAATTAAATTAATTAATTGGAACAGCATTTACATCACTGATTAGGTTATTTAATTGATTATCAAGTTAACAACTGTGATTATGAAATATTTATCATTTTTATTAAAGCGGATATTGAGAGGATTCTAATAAGTCTGAGAATTGAAAGGACTGAATAGATACTGTTTGAAAACAAGACATGTACATGTTAGATTGGATTGTTTGCCGGAAACGATCGATACGCAGAAATTGAAGGGTGCAACCGCAATGCAGTATTATTTTGCTGTGGCTGCTTTCTGGTCTAGAAACGTAGAACAAGTTTTATGGGTCAGTTTGTTTGTACGGGATTTTTATCCGATTTCAAATTAGACGATTCTAGCGCACGACACTAAATTAAATTCAATTAAATCCATCAGTTATTAAATTGCTAGTTTATTGCACATCTTGGTAGGATGTGCTTTATTAAAAGATCTAATGATAATGAAAAATGAGTTTAATATTTTGTGATATCGCGGAATTTTTAGACGCCATACACCCCTGATGGATATGATGAAATGGATTAATACGGGAAAGAGCGCGCGTGCACATTTAAATTGATATAAATGTCGTTAACGGAATCAATGAATTTAAATTAATTATAGGAGACAGCTAAATCGCGTCGCACCGTCGACGCACGTTTGACGCATGAAACGCACGAATAATGGCGCGACCGGTTTTTAATCTGGTTTTTAACCGGTTTTTTAATATCTCTTGGGAATTGCTCGAAAATTGCATCGCCGTGTCATTTCGAACGTTTGATTCGGCGATGAAAAAAAAAAGGAAAATTTTTTCCCCGACGCAAACGGGAATTGCTTTAATCAGATTAAAGCGGAATGGCTTTTATCAATTAAGGTGTAGGGGGACGCGGCGCAAAAATTGTGCCGCACGCGTGATTCGCCTGAGTAATCAACGGTGGTGCGGAAAAAGTACGTCCACGGTAGACGTTGTTTTCACGTGTCGTTGCATAGATTGCCTCTACCATTAACCAGAACGCGCGATTAAACACATTGCACGCCTCATTTTGATTTTAGATTACTTTTCCGAGCGCGTTCTCTAACTATATCCGCAATTGCATCACGCGCTCCATTATGACATTTCGATTAGATTGTCAAGAATTGTGGGAATACGACTTTGTGGTAGATCAGTGTCGTTGCTCGCTTGTAACCAAGTTGAGCCAAGTAAAACGAAACGAATGTTGCTTCATCGTCTTCCATTTATTTTGCATTCAATTTTTACAGCATAATTTTGTCAAACATTTTCTTTTTTGTCGTGTTTCATCATAATAGATCGTGTACAATTAACTTTAGTTAGAAATTTATTTATGTTTGTGAAACGAACATTTTCTCACAATCAGTCAGCCGCAAAACTTTACACTGATCAGACACTTTAAACAACTACGAGAAAACTTGTTTTTTTATACTATTTATTCCATAGCTTCAAACGTGAACTCCATGTCAGTTATCTTTTTCTTTCAGTAGATAAGTAATTTATATATATTTCTATTTTTATAATGTGAATTATCGTTTATTTTATGTATGTGGTTCTGAAGAAGGCCAAATATGGCCCGAAACATTAACTTATAATTAATTTAATTTAGTAAACATATTTTATTTCCTAACAACTTTTTATTGCTTGAGAATTGGATGTCCTTCATTTTTATTTAGCTATTGGAATTTATTATTTACTTATCAGCTTTCAACTTTCACATATAATTGTGAGAGAAATGAAATGCATTTCAGTGGTATATAACGCTAGTTTTTCTCACGGCAACTTGCAAACTTGCAGTTTCGATGAATTGGATCCTATTCGCGCACGCGATAAGGACATGGTTCTCCGATAACCATTCTTGTCCGATCACGGGACTCGTATGATGCATAGCTCAGTGATCTTGTCTTTTGATCGTCGATTTTCGGGCACTGCAATGCAAAGCATTTCGGTGATACGAGCCTCGGTGGAATCCTCTAATTCCTGGCTCGCTCTAATACGTTTGGCGTCAGCTGGACGAAACCAGCGTGCGGTGCAAACTTTCGAAATGTGGCCGAACCAAGTCGGCGTTTTGAGTGCGCGCTAACGTCACAACTTTTAAGGCAAAAACGGCGGTCGAAAGAAGTCGGGATTAGCTGCCGCTCTTCGGCAGCAGTTCGGACGAAAGTTGCTTACTCACCATTAATATGGGGGAAGAGTTAGGGAAAATTGAATGCGTCTGACAAAAACGCAGACTAAATTGAATTTTGATTGAAACGTAATTTACAAAAAGCAATATCAAAACAATTAAAAGAGGAGAATGAATCAATATCCAATTTTGAACCCGAGAAATTTAATTAGCGTATGAATTTTTTGTTTACGAAACTTCCATGAATTTCCTACAACTTCTCATTGGGAGAGTACGCGTTACGTCACAATGAAGATCAATTGAAAAAAAATGGATTTTCATTAAAATGTTCACATAGATTCGTCTGACATACATTCGTTGATGATACAGCATATTTTTTATTTATTTTATTTTTTTAAACCTCTTGAAAAAAATATACATATCGTCAAATCTGTGAAGTCTCTTCTTTATCATATATTCTAATTCCGCGATACACTGATAGTTGAATGTGAACGAGTTGTTCCTCAATCACATAATTTACAGACAAGACAGAGAGATGACGCATGCAAGCTATTCGCGTAACAAACTTATATTTTTTATATCTGCGGAATAATATCTATTTATTTATAACTGGTACTGTAAATTCTTGCTCTTGATAAGAAAATTGAAGATCCATTTTCACCGTGAACTTTTCTGTTGCGTCATAAAATGATGATTCTATATGATTACTTACACCTAAGGGTTAGCTCGTTAATATTATCCCGCGAGTAAATCGAGGGTTTATTTCATTCGTCGGCCAGACAAAACTGCCCTGGTTATTAACGACTGAAATACAAATGTTTCGGGTATGCGCGACGGAGAATTAGGAGCGGTTAGAGGCTGGCGTGATCTATTCCCCCGTTGGTATCTCTCTTATTAAACAACGTATGTTTAATAAGCTTGGCGCGGCGTATGATAAATGCGACGAATTTGCAACAATATGTCGCGGGAGAAACTGTGAACTGAACTTCAATGTTTGCGGTATACGAACATGTATAATATATTATATATATATCCGTCTGATTAATTCTCATAATGTCGAGGAGAGACCATATGAACTTCGTGTTATTAATACGATAAATTGTTTTAATGTACCAAATATATACCAGATTCTTTATCAAGAAATATTTTACGAACTATTTTATTATAAATTATTTAGCTGTATTGTACACATACATCGTTTGTTCTATTTTTTTAAATGGATATATCTGTATTTTTCAATTTATTCTATATAAAAAAACAGTTTGTTTGAAATCAGTAATTAAATAAAACGGGCATACAGCCGCAATAGGATGTTAAGTGTCGTAATATTTAATAAGTCGAATTGACAACAAATGTTTCGGCCTGACATTAGGCTGTCCTCAGTGTAATAAATCAAACAAAGCCGCAGTACAAAATTATTGCACAATCCCATACAGAGTTTTACAATCGGCCAGTATTAGTTATACTGGCCCAGTATTGGGCCGACTGTAAAACCCTATATGGGATTTTCGATCGGAAACGCACATGTCTTACAACTTACAAGAAATAAAAAGTTGAGAAGCAAAGTATAATAAATGTCGAGACGTAAAAATAGTTAATGTAGTAAAAGGATTCATGGTGTTCCATGCAGAAAGTTATATTGTAAAATAGTCACTAATGATATTATAATTAGTCAGAGATGCGAAGAACAAATGTATAGTTTGTTTGATTGATTTTTACACTTTTGTTAAGATGAATAGACGTGTTTTCAATATTAAAAAATAGTTGTTGTATGTATAAGATATTTTAGATTTTTAATAAATATTTCATGGACTGTTTTAAAAAATTGTGACGTTAGAGCACTTTACTTTTGTAAACTTTTCCGGAACGAATTTCTTCAATCGCAGAGATCCGAGGGGAATTCTCGTTTCGCGGATTTTGCCGGGCTGAAATCGTTCACACTTGGATTTTGTCTCGTCTTCCAAGAAATCTCACTCGGATAATCCTGTGCCAGGCACTCAACTCCGTCGCGTTATGCTGAATTCTTGCCAAAATCGCGGTGAGCGATATGCGAAATCGATATTGTGCCGATTGTGAAAGAACACGCGATTCTATCTCAGCCCTTATCTCAAACGATTCTTCTAAATAATATTCACAAAATAGCTTTCAAACTGACTTTATTAGAATAAACATATTATACATCGATATTCATTACAAAAATTATTTTTACTCCATGTATCAATAACCAAGTACGGTTATACACAAAAAAATATCGTGTGACTACAAAAGTATTACATGTCAATCAATGTCAGTTTCAATATACATTTAATTAGAGAGAAAAATGCCATTTACGATCCAAACTGGATCTTGGTAGCCTAATAATAATATTGTGTAAATTTTTACACTTTTTTCAAACTCAGTAAACGGCGCGTCGATTTTTTGTTGGTTTTTAAAACATAGCTCTTTGTTGAAACAGTAAATTCACATGCTTAAGGATGTTCTATAGGTACCGTCCCAACCAAAAGTATGCAGGAAATATTAAAAACTCTGATATTAATTCTCCAAGGATCCAAAGACAAAAAAATGTATATAAATAGTTACGGAACATCTAATAGAATGTGAAAGACGTAGATTTAGTGATTGTAAATAACTGTTATTATTTTTTTTCAAAGAAAAAAATTAAAAAAAATTGTAAATTGTTTCAAATTTTGTTGCTATATTTTTGTTTGTTGATGATTTGCTTATGTGTAAAATATTATTATATTGGTTACATTTTGTAATGTTTACACTTTTCTCTGTAAAACCCTTTGTAAAACGGATATTCAAGAATTGATAACTTTTTATCTAAATTGTCAATCGATTTGAAATTTGGCCCCGAACTTTGAAAGAGTACGCAGAATATGATATGAAATTTTCATCAACTTCATTACATTTTGCCTAACTATATAAAACATCCTTAAATCGATAATCGATTTAAATTTTGATGCTAGTAAGCATCCTTATTAAATCACGTTGTAAAGAATTTATTGCGAAAAATAATTTACTGTTCCAACAAAGAGCTTTTAAGTTATTATTAGTCTACAAAGATCCAATCCAGATCGTAAATGACAATTTTCTCTCTCTCTAATTGAATGTATATTATAACGGTCTTGTTTCACTTATTATTTTAGTCCCAATATAGTTTCATTTTGACTGAATCGCTATGATATTGGCGCGATAGGGAGCACGGCCTCTGAAATTCATCGTCGGTGATAAATTTTCATAGGCTTTTGTCCGACAAGACAATAAGAGAGGGTAGATTCTCTCCATCTGGATCCCGACTTTGCGCGCATTAAACGTAAAAGTAAGATAAGAGAGGGTGCTCTGGTATATGCTAACCAAATGATGGTTATGTCTTGCTTTTCTTCTTCTTCTTTTTTCTTCTCTTCTCTTCTCTTCTCTCTCTCTCTCTCTCTCTCTCTCTCTCTCTCTCTCTCTCTCCCCCTCCCTCTCTCCCTCTCTCCCTCCCTCCCTCCCTCCCTCCCTCCCTCCCTCCCTCCTTCTCCCTTCCGAGAGCGTTCTATCTTGCATGCCCCTGACTGCTTTATCGATTACTATTGGACCTCGCATATCAATACTCGTAGCCGACACATCTGGACCAATCGCTAGCACGAGGCTGCGTTCTACTCCCCGTCGCTTGATATACTCGCGCCCGGCTAAGCGAACCGTTATATACGTTGGATACATAATGATTACCTCTTGCATTACACCGAAACTCGCCGACATTATAAACAACATCATCGTCATACACTCCGGCATCCCGGCCAATCTTTCTTCGTTATTAACGATAACGCGCGCTCTTCTAGGTTTCTCTCGAGGCAGTTATCTCTCTATCATCAGGTAAAGATTTACCGCGGTTTCTACACAGGAATACTACACAAGAAAATAGGATGTCGATAAGAATATTTGTTATAGATCGTTCGCCGTGGATTTTCGCTTCCTGGTAGATCAACATGAAATATTGACATAATAATTCTAAACTTTATCTTTATCTCTAAAATGACGCCGGTTACATCATTAACGCCCTTTATAGATATATACACGTAAAATTGTTTATCTAAATTGATGAATAATATAACGTGTTTTTTAATTACATGTTGCGTCATCTTGATTAAGCGACACGAGCGTTGAACATGCTACGACAGAAATGCGAAATGGCTGATCTGTGGTGGCCCCATTTTTCGTGCCGCCTACGAATCCATGCGGGCCGGAAGAATCGCAAGATAATCCGCCGTCGCGGAATGAATTTCACGCGGGTGATGTTATCCCACGGAAACGATATCAGGTCCCGGTCGGCGCTCACGTATGATCCTGCAATCTGGTTAGCTGGCGTGAGATTGCGCGGAAATAGTGAGGAGATCGGGATGCTGTTTGAAGCGGTGCACGACAACGACGAGAACGACGCTGACATCGACAACATCGACGACGATATGCATATATGAGAACGCCGGAAAGATCTACGAAGTTATCGCGGGTGTCTTTTTCGCATTAGAGAACGAATTGCAATTATGCGGCTTAGCCGATAATTTCTGTTCTTGAATTTCTCTCGTAAAATATCGTATTCATTTTTTGATATAATATTGCCTTTGCAAGTATATAAGTCTGTACAATATCAAGATAAAATCCCATTTTTGTTAAAATTAATAATTTTAATTTAGCATAATTTAACGTAAAAAAATATCGATACTATGTAATATAATGTACATGAGCAGAATAAGAAATGAATAAGTTTCAAACCGACATATATAACATGCATATGTGTAAAAATGTTAGTATTTTACTTCCTAATTAATATTCAGTAGGAGATAAAATTGGCCATTATCTTTTCATTAACCTAATTTTTATAGATCATTATTATCATTCTGTGATGTTCTTCGACGTTTAATGAAACATGCGCGAGTCTTCCTTCACGTGTCTCTATCTCATACTAAATATCTTGACTATTATAGGGATTTTCCGATAAGTCAATTCGTTTCTTAATTAACGTCCATTCATTCCCCATTTTCGCCCCCATCTCATCGCGCCCGCTTATCCGATCGCTCTCCAACGTCATTTTTATATCTCGTTATCTATTCATTCCGGCTTATCGGCCTGGAGCGTACCATGGGCTCGCAAAGATAAAAAGACGCATATTCAGGACGTTATTAGAAGGCCGATAATGACATAATGTTTTTCCCTCGATCTTTTTTTTTTACCATGGGTGACTGACTTGTTTTGCACAAAGGGCGATTCAGCACCGATTCGGTATCCTTTCGCTTCTCGATTCTCGCTCCTCGCCTCACATCTCGCCTCGACGACTCCATTTACATTCGAGCGACGAGCGAAGCCCCGATCGTGGAGAGGAATGAGTCGTTGCGCCGCTCGCTGCTTGCATTTACGCCCGGTGACAGGTATGATGGATGTTTCGATTTTATCCATGGCCGCCGCCGTCGCCACTATGATTACGGTTAACAGTACGTGCACGCGCGACGAGCTACGAAATATTCAATCGATATCTCTCTCTCCGTTTCTCTTTCTCTCGCGATCAATTGATCTCGGTGCTTCTGTTGTAATTTGTGCTAAATCATATTAATGAACGTTGGCCTTGTTTCGCATCTCCGCAAGCGATTCCGGGTGTACACAGAAATTACGTACAAGATTAAACAGAAATCTTTATTCCAAATGAAAAATAATACACACGATGTAATAGTTATTTCATGACCAATAGAATATAATAGTAATTGAGGCCATTGATGGAAAAAGGGCACATAGGCTTATGTGCCCTTTTCCCGTAAATCGCCTAAATTATATGTATAAAACACATACCTGAGTCGATTTAGATGATTTACGGAAAAAGGGCATGTAAGCCTATATATATGTACTCTTTTTCCATCAATAGTCTCAACTTGTTTATACCTTCGCATATGTTATATATGTACAAAAAATTTATTTATTTTTACGAACATGGTAAAAACACATTTTATATTTGTGTTGAAATCTATCCATGTAGAAATTTTTTATGTTAAATTTGTAACATACACTTATGTTAAATGTAACATATTGTTATTTTGAGCTTTTCTGCGTTAATATTTAATTTTCTTCGTTTCTAAGAGTTAAAATAACACAATTTATATGTAAATGCACGAATTCTTGGTGACATATTTTATATATGTTAAAAAATGAACAGATAAGTTGTGTTACTTCGCTCTCTATAAGAGTTGTCATCTGTTTTCTGTAAGACAGTGCGTAAGAAAAAAAGAAGAAAGAATAAATTTTAATGTAAAAATAACATTTTATATATACTTTAATTAAATTTAACATTATAAATATGTTAATTTAACATAAACTTTACTTCCAGATAGCGTTCCATGTGTTACAATTGTGTGTTAATTTTTCTTAACATAAAAATTAAAGTGGATAAATTGGGACATGTGAAGTGTGTTAAATTTAACACAAAATTTTTTACTGTGAATTAAATATCTGTTTCTTTTGATACCGTTTAACCATTCGTTCAAAGCTTGTTTCTTTTTGTGCAATATGATGCGATAGAAATCTTTTCCTTTACAAAGAAAGAAAATTGTTGCTGGATTTGCAAGATATGTTGCACGTTATAAAACGCACTTTTTACGCGGGATTCCTCCGCGACTGTCGCCCGAACTCGTCGGTTATGTAATCGCGGGAAATTACGAGGAGGAGCGTCGGCAGCCCCGGTGACAGGAAGTACTTACCGGTTGCGCGATTCCTTAGCAAATACTCATTCTGACTACCGCGGCGAGCTAATAGTCACTGACAGAGAGATGCATTGGCGGCGATGCGGCGCGCAGCCATCCGTCGTCGCCTTCTTGCTCCGTTGATCTCGTCGGCGAAATTCGTCGATGTCTGGCGACGATAGCACATGCACTCGTTCCGACGTTTTCATCATCAAACGTCTCATAATTCTAATATATAAAATTTATTTTGCGGAACAAAAATTTAGTAGATTTATCTTAGCTTTTTTTTCTCTCCTTTTCGATTCCTTCTTTTTTGTTTTGACTTTCAAAAAATGCGCGATATCTATACTTGGAAAGAAAACGCAGAAGAAGGTAAGACCAAAATAATGAGCTCTGAAATATTTATCTCTTTGAAATGGATGGAACGAGTTCTTTTTTCGCGTAAATTGCGGAATAAAATCAAATTGCATGGAGAATAAATATAATAAGATAGTAATTTATCTCTTTTGAGCAAATTCGATGTAACGTACTCGCTCGAGCCAACGTCCCGACGTCGCGTCGGCTCGGATTCAAGCTCGTCGAGGCATGATCGAGAGCACGTGAAGATCCGCGAAAGTTGGATCGCGACGGGACGATCTGGCCGCGGCAGAACGATATTAAAGTTTGTCGGTGATATTCGGTGTTACACCCCGTCGCGCCGCACTGGTGCTCCAGAAGTTTCGCCGACCGAGAGAGCGACCGGTATATAAATACACCTTTTCTTCTTCCGGCAGCGTCGCGGTCGTCGTTGCGGGGCTTGGAAAAAGTTCGGGCTGTCGCCTCGAAGGGGCGGGGAAAATAGGGGATGTCTCTCCACGGGGGACGGGTGGCTCGAGCAAGATTGAAGTGAGATGGGACAAAGTTTCGAGTGGAGCGAGAGCATATTCCTTAGATTGAATTTGGAGATACGGACATCCACGAGCCGAGAAAAATGCGAGCGTGTAATTTCTCGCGACGCACACAAGGCACAGGGGGGGGGGGGGGGGGGGGGAGCACCATTCGCCGGAGAAGTATGACGCTGACTTTTTAAACGAGAAACTGCCGCGGAGGGAAAACGAGCTTGTCCGCGGTAACGCTGCGAGCCGTTCTTCGCCGGCTTGGATGAGGAGCCGGGAAGGATGATGGTCCAAGTTTACTCTGATCGGGAAGGCGCAATTGAAAACATATGTACCGCGCTTCCTCGCTTCAACTTTTCCCTCTGGACGAGACAGCGCGGTTAGATTCGCGCTCACAGTTGGAAGACGGCGTATCATAGATCTTGGATAGTTGAGCGCTCCAATTCACCTGGGCGACAGAACAGGATGTATTATTAATCGATACCCGCGCGCGGCGAAATGTATCTTATAAATATTTACGATTATTTTAGAGAGATGAATTATGTTTTATGTTCGTTTAAATTCGAGTTTGAATGCACGAGTGTTCGTGAAGCGGAATATTCGTTTAGCTGCAGAGAAGATACACGGCCGCACAACTTGTCGCGCGGCAATGGGATCTCCCCTTCACTCGTTTCCTCGACGTTTGTTAAGCGGCGCGGCACTCATTCTCGTCTAATCCATTTTTTGCGACCTCCTTCGCGCGACGACTAACGAAAGAGAGCGTCTCGCTCTTGGACAAGTTTAACCCTGGCGGGCGGCAGGAAACCGCATTTTGACGTAAAATGCACTCCCCGCGACTTTACGGCGTCATAATGCGCGCGTTTTCCATCTACCGTTACCCCGGGAGGGGATGTGCGCTCTCTCTCTCTCTCTCTCTCTCTCTCTCTCTCTCTCTCTTTTCCTCTCTTTTTCGTCGCCCTGTTTGCCTGTCCGGCACCCGCTCGCTCTTGTCCGTGGAGATTTACATGCCTTTAACGCGGTAAATGGACCTTTTAAGGCGGTGCTTATTATTTACGAAAGTCCCTCCCGCTCATCCCTGTATATAACGCGCGCCGCGATCCTAATAACGAGCTTTTTATCAAGCGGTACCTTTCATGACACGTGCACGTACATGTTTTACTTTTGAGTCTTCTTTCGAGAGGGTAAACGCGGAGGCTAATGATGCGAATCGATTTCCCGCGACAGGGTTTGCTTATTTGACTTTTGTGTATGTCGTGCGTTTATGTTTCTCCAAGAAATCTTGCTTATAGTTTTGCAAATGCAACTCATAATTGGCTTATATAAATTAGATTTAATGAGGATTTGAAACATCATTGACAAAAATATTGCGTAATAACAAAATGACTGCTCATATTCACGGGGATAATTTTTTGTTATATTTTTACTCTTATAAATTTACTACAAACTTGGAACAACTTGGCAACCAAGAAATTTTTAAAATATACAAAAGACATTTTACAAACAACGTGATAAAAATTACCAAGCAGATTGGTAAATTTTGAAAAATTATTGAAATTTTCTAGATATATTTTAGTAAAATTAATCAAACACATATTATATATTTTAATGTAATAGATATTAATATTTTGTATTATGGTGGATGTTAATCAGAATAGCTCGCATAAAATTCTTGGTGGTACATATATGTTGTCCCACAATAACTACCATGATTTCAGGGTAAATTTTAAAGGAAAATTTTCTCCGTGTTGTAGTTTTTATGGCGCGCTTATTGAAAATTTAAGTAGATTACATAGTTTGTCGAGTTTTTGCATTAGAATTTTATTTTATTTTATTATTGTATTTATACAAATGTCAATTATTGTTAATTCACTAGCGTTTCATTAAGTTGCTGTTTTCGCAAAAAGAACATGGTTATTGATATCATAAAATTCTATAAACCAAAAGCGATTAATATTTCGATGAGCTCGGTAACGTGTTCAAACATTCTCATAATTATGGAATAATATTTTCTCGGGCGAGCATTCGCGCGCGCGGCCGCGTATTGATCGATAGCGGATTGAATTATAATATGCATAGCGGAAGTTTGCGAATTATAATTGTGTAACGTACATATATCAAAATTTATGTCCTTGATCCAAACAATATGCAAAATCGAAATTTTGACGTGGCCGCAATCTAGAATTATCCAGAACTGTAACGCATTAACTGTTGCATCAGAAATTCATGTTTATCCTCTCAGGAATAATGATATATTTTAATACATTTTAATCTCAGTGTAATTTTATACATCAAATATTTACTTCTATAAAAAATATTGGTCTCTCTCTCTCTCTGTCGTTTTTTTTTTACATAATTTATTATAAACGACAAAATTTGCGAGAGATAGTTTAAAGAAATTGAGTTTACAGTGTTTTAGATACATAAATATTGTAGATAGCCTGTATCATACATGCGTGGCATAGCATGCAAGCGAAATACATTTTATTCATGCGATAACGTTATTTCTAACGCGCGGTTGTTAATCGCCTTTCAAAAGTTGATGCCGCGTGAATCATTTATGAAATGATTTTAACGAATCAGATTGCTCGACCTGACGAATGGCAGGGGAGAGGGAGACAAGCCGACGCGATTATTGCGGCTTGCACAAAGTACAATCTACGATAAAAACGCAGCGCGCGCGAATAACCGAGTTGTTTGCCTATCAGATACCTGGCTCGCTCGTACGAATTTCATGAATTCCGATCTGCTCTCTGTTCGTGAATGGTCGCCGCCGGCCTGGCCCGGCCAGTTGAAAACGCAAATGTTGGGTACACACGCTGCATCGGCGGCAATCTAGCTCCGAAATAACTAACGCACATATAAACATACAAGCGATATCAGCGGAAACTTCCGAATTCGAATTTTCCTCATCTACGGACTCGCCGAGAGCGATATTGAAAATAAATTCGCTCTTAATGAAGATTTAATCGGACGTTCGCTTATCTCGTTTCCGCACGCGATTCCTTAAATTACGATCATACGATGGCGGTTTTTCCCCCGAATAGATAAAACTAAAGCCCCCGTCATTAGCGAGAGAGATATTTACGATGCGTTTAACGCGTTCTTCAACGCTATAGAATTTTCCGACCGTAGATTACGTTTTACAGACGAACGGGCGTGCAAAAGGATTAGCGGGAATGTATAATTAAAACGATACATAATTATATTCCGCACGAGCGAGCAACTCTTTTGCGGACGTAACATAGAATTAATTTCATTATCCGCCCGAATTGCGCGGTACTACGTTAATGGAAAATCCCCGTAAACGTCATAATCGCGCTGCGAATGCGCGGATTTACTGGCGTTTAATATAAATGCGGGTGGCTTTTAGCAAAACACGCAGCTCGGCGTACTATGCCAAAAACGATTAGCTCTCGAGCCGATTGCGCCATTTTCTTTTTTTTTTTTTTTTTCAAAATTAATGCGGATAAGCAACGTATTTACCCATTGTTCTCATTAAAACGAACTAAAAATTGATATTCCACATTACGCGATTGCTAAATGAATAATGGTATACCGGAAATCTTTATGAATAAGCAATCGGCGCTAATTTTACCGCACGAACGATAGCGAAAAAGGGCGATGTTTTTCGACACTCTTCGCATTTTGTATTTATACGAATAGATATTGCAGCAGCGGGAGGAGATAGAAACGAGCAAGAAAGGGCGAGAAGACGATATTGAGAAAACACGTGATGCGGCTAAGCATAGCCCAGCCTGTGTAGCCCAGTCAATGGGTAGGTTCGAGGTTGCAAAAGGTCAAGGATTGTTTATATTCGGCAATTTTGTTTATTTTGGGATCCTAATGAAAACCCTAAGTTTGCGATCTCGGCAAGCTGCCGCTTGCGCCGCCATTTTACAAAAATGGCACCAAATTCCGGTTTTTTGCGAATATCTCGTTTTCACTACAATTTAGAGCAAAAGTTTTTGATACAAAGTTGTTTTCTACAACTTTTGTTTTAAACACTTTTTTCTCAGATAAATAATTTACGAGTTATAGCAGAGGAAAGAGCGCGTTTTTGCAATTTGTGAAAATAATGGATTTTCCCTGGATTTGAAGGATTAATTATTATCGTTATTATAGTATTATTATATTATTATATATGTAAATACGTATAATATATTATTAGTATATTATATTATGTACACATATATACACATACACACACATACATAGTACTATAGGTCTATTTTAAATTAGCGCCATTTGTAGTAAAATTTTCGCAGAGGAACGAGACTAGAAGCAATCGAAAGCTGAGAATTTAAGCTTTAAAATGCCTTTTTAAACATCGCTCTGCCGGCTCTGCGATTATTTTTCACGAAGATGTGTAATTATAAATATGACGTAAAATCGTTTACATTGGTTTCAGTGAAAATGAGATATTCGCAAAAAACCGGAGTTTAGCGTCATTTTTGTAAAATGGCGGCGCGAGCGGCAGCTTGCCGAGGTCGCAAACTTAGGGTTTTCATTAGGACCTCAAAATGAACAAAATTGCCGAGTATGAACAATCCTTGACCTTTTGCATCAAAATGCCTTTTTTTTTGTCTCTATTGCCTGGGCTACTGGGTATTATGAGGAAGAGCAAGACCAAATTTAACGGGGGTAAGAGGGGCTGGAGAGGAGCGGGGGGGGGGGGTGATGAGAAGTACAGTCGCAAGTGTCATTTGCGGTACGTTCTGAGCCGTTTAAAATGCATTCTCAAAGGGAATCGCGAACGCCGCTGTAATTTTCCGCGCGAAACGGAGCATGAAATAAAACGGGGGTGCCGTACAGCTGCAGCACATTTCCTCACCCCCTCACCCCCTCTGCCGCGCCCACCCGCGTTGCACCCTTGCTTGCACTATCCCGGCTCTCTGATACGTCCAGGTTTATTCTTCCCTTCGGTTGCCCTCGACACTCCTCGACGAGGGTTTTAACGATAATCTTTCCGGGAGAGACGCAACATCCCCTTCGCCCATTTTTCCCCTCTCCCTCACTCTTTTTCCCCGCGTAAAATCCCCGGTACGCTATACACCGCCACCGGTGGCACCGGCGAGGCGTTCTTAGCTATCTCTCGGCGTTGAGTTTGAGTATTAAATATAGAGAAGAATGCCCGACGTGAAAATTGCGTTTCTTCTTCTATTTTCTTCAAGAGGGCAAGGAGAGTGCACTGACCGAGAAACGCGCTATTTTCACGTGGCACGCGCGCGAGAATACGTGCAGCGGAAAACTTAACAATCTCATAAATTCATTTGACAAAATTTAAGATATTATTTTTAAACGTAACATATTAAATTGCATTGAATCAAATTAAAGAAAGCTGTATGTTTTATTTTTTTATTAGTTATACATTTAGTTTTTCAGGTTGTTTTATAATTTTATTATTCCATAACAATAATATCATTATCATTGAATAATAGTCATAATTACCGAAGAATGAATTTGTAATAGAACTATAATATTATTCTACTATGAGAGAATGTATACTGTTCGTCTAAAACGTAAATGAATTATAATTCATTTGACGGCATCTCGGCTCGCATAATATTGCTTATTATGACGTCGTGAGATATGTCAATTACGGAATCTCTTCGTCGGGAATGGTAGCGCCATTAATGTTTTCTTCTTTATGAATAATTTTGGTGCCACTCAAATACGAGCGAGCAAGCGCGCGCGCGCGCGCGGGGGCGTGAAATAATGGCTTTTCTCCGTGGCCTATTATAGTGGTCTATTTCTACGGGATTTAACGTGCAATTAATAAGAATTACCGTGCAATCTCCAGTCCTCTCGTGAATGTTCATCCTTGCACCCCCCCCCCCTGGATATTAAATCTCTTTAAGAGCGAGCGAGAGCGGCTGCATGTTCTTGAGAGGGTGAGAAAGTGTAAAGAAGTCAAAAGCGGGGAATATTAGCCGCTGCAAATTTATCTGTCTCTAGCCAACGTGGGACTCGCGTTTTTCGCCAACCTCTGCGATTCGTTTTTACATCGAAATTTTTATCGAAACGCGTCACAAAAAGTGGTAGAAGTGGCCACATTAACGAAATTCCGTGGATGCATTTTGTGCTTCCGAAATGCCACTGCTATCCATCGCGCATAATTGAGAGGTTTGAAAAAGCGGCGGCAATAATATTCATTTGCCGGCATTAAATAGGATACCTATATTATACATTGCACCGTATTTTCTATCTCTCAATAATAGATCGTCTCTTGATAACATAACACGTAAAATTGCCTAATCACATCGCTGTTATTTTTAAAAGCTGATATTTTTGAAAGCTTTTTTAAGATTAAATAGTTAAATTTGTTACATTTATTTTTTTTGCTGGAATAATTAGGTAAAAATTGATTTGTTGTTTCATTAATTATGTTTTTGATCAGTTATGTAACCATGTATTATGTGATGAAAATTGCACAATGCACTTAATGGACCCAGCAAACAATTTACAAATCTTGATAAAATAACAAAATAAACAATTTTGTTTATTGAGATTGCCAATTTTCTATATAAAGTATTATTGTATTTTGTGTTGGAGAGAAGATAGCTGAAATTTTACTTATATCTTTTATATCGAAATAAATTGACTTGTCGATGGGTTAGTTCGCCGGTGAATAATCGTGCTCCTTCGGTGATCGTTTATCTCAATAGGATTTAATATGCAACTGGAACGGCTACAAGTCCTTAATTCCGTGCGAATAATAAAGCGAGAGACTGGATACATTAAGCGAAAAATTGCTCTCATCGACTGAAAACAATTACCTAAAATTTACCAATAATATTTAAATTATATATAACGATTTGTAATATAAAGTTTGTAATACTACGTATTTATTTATAATTCGTGATTATTATAATTATCTATATTACTTTATTGGATTATTGTCATTAATACATTGAATGATTATTACATTCAAATATAAGATTAATAATTCTCTCTGGATAAACCGATTACTCTTTAAAATGACAAAATTTGTGCCGTGAACGCGTGCATAAATATCTAATAATAATTCGGTCCAAACACAATGGTGCCAGGACTTTGTAGATGTAACTACAATAATTTATTATTCACTTGGCGATATCGCGTTCCTGTTTGACGAGGCGCAATCGATGACTTCTCGTCTCGAAAAGAATGCCACATCGTTTGCTTTAACGTTTCCAGTCACGTGAGATAGCGCCGTTTTCTTTTTGGTTTTCCCTATGTATATATATACGCTATCCGTAGCGCGTTTCAGGTTTATCGACGCCGCGATTCGTTGAATCTGTTATTTATTTGTTCGGAAACACTCACTCGATGCGATTTCTCGCGGGCGCGCGCCCGCCTCTCTCTCTCTCTCTGCGGGGGATATAAAAATAATCCCCTTATGTGTAGAGTCTCATAATGCGCTGCACCGACTCTCCGATATCGGAAAGAAATTTTCAGCACGCCTTACATTCCTGGCCATTACACATTTTCTGACAATAATATTCTCATCATGAGGACCAAAAATTCCGTCATCGTGTATCCGGTGAAATTCTTCACTTTCATATAAACAAGCTTGAGCATAATGCACACAAATTTATTTTTAATAGAAAAGTTTACTTCGTATTCATCATGTTATTGTCATGCATGAATTTAATGTGATTTATTTACTGAAAGTAAATCTATTTCTTCATACATTCATTTAAATTGCTTGTTGAACATTCTGTACTATATTTTTCTAACAAACATTTTGATTGTAGCCCCTATAACAGTCGGCGAAAACTAATTATCTTGCGTAGCCACGAGATTCTTAAATCAGATAATAGTTGCCGTCCGTCCGTCACTTTGCTCATCACTTTGCAATTGAATTTCTGTCAATTTACGATCGAGTAAAACTCAATGTTGATCGATAAGACACCGGGTAACTATGCGGCGGCGGGCGGCCTATCGTAAGCCTGAAAAGAAACCGCGACGCGTGAGAACGGGGCATCACCCTATAGACCGTTGTGTTTTGCATAGCGGGCACAGATAACGTCTCTTCATCCGTCTGACACAGCGCGCGAGCTGTTATCTCTCGCGCGCCGTCTCTGAGGCCGGAATATCGCATAATCGACGGAATAAATGTTTCGTTACTTCGCGGCCAAGTTCCACATGCCGCTTTAGATATAAAGAAGACGGCAAAGGCGCGGCAAGTTTGCGCGAGCTTTTCGCCCCGTGTTACCGAATCGTCACAGCCGCGACCGACGTAAGCTTGGGACGTTTATGCATTATTCATAAGTGGTTGCACCACTGGCGATGGTCTCAAAAAGACGTAATCGCGCGTCATGAGAATTGATATTGCGTAAACGATAAAAAAAATGAGGTGTAGAAAACGCGACACAGTCGGCCAATTTAACTGGCAAAACACTTTGCGCGAAGTTGAGCGGAAAAAAAGATTTATTTTAACTTTATATTTATTTCGTTCGACGTTTGATATTTTAATCATTACTTCGCAGCGAACGTATTTTGCGTAAATATATAAAATCTGTGAACGCCTCTTAAATCTTGACGTTACAAACCTATCTGCTCTTTTCGAGTGTGCGAGCAAAAATATTACAGACGGAGAATATTTGAGCAATATGTCCTTTGCATCGTAAAGTTCAAGATTTTAGTTTAAATCTTATCATATATGCACATTATGCGCATGTGCTGATTTAGAATATACGCTTGTTACTCTATCTTCTACATATTGCACATGGCGTACGTGTTGCATTTGCATACGTGGTGTACGATGATATACAAATTCATTTCGTATGCGTAATTCGCACATATTTATGCGCGCCCCTTGCGCCATCGCGCCATCGCGAATGCATCGGTATGCAACCAGCATATCAGCACTTTCAAGTTGCCACAATGTGCAAGGAATTAATTCTCACAGATTTTATCTCCAGCTTTTCTCATATATATGGACTATTAATCTTTCACAATAACATTCTCACGCTTTTATTTTAACATTCCTTTCCAATTACGTCCATTTCATAATTACTAAATGTTAATTAGCGGTATATATGCATGTGGGACGGAAAATACTGAAGGACTCAATAATTTAACAAATTGATAAAAGCGTGCAGTTTCTTCTTAAATAAATAAATGAACATATTTTTATCAAAGTTTTATGTATGTAATTATTTTTTATTATAAGTAAATTAATCATCAAGAGAATATACTATATATTATAAATAGACAAATGACTACATGAAATCGGTCGATTCTACGTAAGTGTTTTTCAAATAAAATTATTTCGTCATCTCTCGCACGACTCCGACGCAAATGGTTAGAGAATTTTAGCTTATTGCAAACACGGCGTGCAGTTTCTGCTCAATGAAACGGCGTTGACACGCGCATTTGTTTGACCACCGTGACACAATGCAACGTACAACACGCGAAAGGTAAAAGCGTTGCATAAGCGCGCGCGCGCGATAAGTATAACGACTCTTGCGTAAGGTACAACATTGTTGATTACGAACAACGCAGTGGTACATTGTGCTCGGCTCCGGGATAAAGTCCGTGAGTGAATACCGCGACGACGACGACGCGCGACGGTGGAACTTATTGTTCCTTTAATTAGTGCATCTCGCGATGTTATACGAACGTGCGCGCGCATCTGTCGGGCGTAATTTGCGTCTCGTCACAAGAGAGTCACGCCGACAAGTACTTTATTGTTTATGTCCAATGTCGACTAACGCGTACAGCAGACCGTATATATTCGTCGATAATCGGCTAAACACACATTTTCGTAATAATTTGCGTTCTCCATTCACGTTTAGCGGTAT
This sequence comes from Temnothorax curvispinosus, assembly GCF_003070985.1. NCBI lineage: Eukaryota > Metazoa > Arthropoda > Insecta > Hymenoptera > Formicidae > Temnothorax > Temnothorax curvispinosus. Next base: position 139,429 of record NW_020221332.1, read on the forward strand.
ACATAGCGGTCCGCCTCGAGTACTTATCGGTCCGATAGAGAATTATAATTGGAGTAAGCGTTATATAGATTAAAATTGTCAGATAGCTGCATCTGGTTAATAAAGCAACCGTTCGATTTCTTATTTGCCTGTTAAACGGATTGTATAATTTATAATAGACGATGGTAATTTATTTTGCGTTTTGAATAAGCGCACGCAGAAAATGTTTATATTTATACATATATTGATATACGATAAATAATAACGATAAACATATGAATGTAATAAACAGAGAGTATCAGTTCAATATAATCATATAACTGTATATACATGAGCATCAAATACGCATTAAACAACAAACTGCGCGAATTTGTTAACTATAAAAGTACGGTTAGTTTAGAAAGTTGAAAATTTGTAGTGACACGGTATAAACACGAATATATGATCGTGCGATGAGAGTCGGAGAGTTTAACGCCAAATGCTAATGAAGGCTTAGGATCGAGTTTTAGATTGAGACTGTCAAAGTAATTGTGCTGAAAGCGCGGACGAGAGACGTTTATGTAACGTAAAGCGCTAATTCGTCTCGCGTTTTGGCTTTACGATTCCTCGAAGGACTTTCAACCGTTATCGGAGTTAGTTCGCGAGGATATAACGGAAGTTTGGAGAACGGTCAGATCATGGCATGGCGGGGCCGTTTAATCGCGAGCGAGAAAATATTTAACAATGTGGAAAGAGTGATCAGTGTTCGCTCATTATTTCACTAGTTAACTAATATTATCCAGCAGTCTTTAAGTCCGATCATTATGACGAACGCCAATCTAACGCTTTAACGATCTCGCCCGCGCAGCTGTTTCAGATTTTCTCTCCTTATTATAGGAAATCTTATATTTTTTTTTGCAATTAAATTGTTCAAGTTTCTTAGCTATTTGTAAAAGAGATTTGCGATTGTTACTGCAATGTCGTAATAAAAGGAGAAACTCGACCGCTCAAAGGTGCATTAGTCGATTGCGATGATACTATACTTTGTACCTGTCACCGAGTTAGCACACTTTCTAACAATGCGCTCTTTCTCCGACCTGCGGTTACGCGACAAAAATCCTAAATTGCATAATCGTTCGATCGAACTTCCAAACTTTCTATCGCCGTGGTCGTTTCGCGCTCTCTCTCCTCGTCAGAATTGTTAATTTACGGTTTAATTTAATAGACCGACGTTTTCTGCCACAACTTTCGATCTGTTGACACAAAATATCTATAATTAAATATGCTAGATCTGTGGGAATAAAAATTTTACCGAACCGAAATATGTTTGATAAAAATGAAAACAGAGTTACTACACTGCTTGAATATTTGATATTATTTATTTCGTCAAATATTATTTATAAAATTTTTGTGACCTAATAATTGTAACTTTTACATTATTGAATAATTTATTTCGTCATGCTTGAGGTTTTCAATAGTCAAAAGGTAAGTTGCGAGGCATTTTATGTACACGGGAGTTTCCTCGTTAATATGCGTTTTGTTAACCGAGAAGTGGATGCGGGACCGCTTATCGAGCTTTTCTTGCAAAGCTAAACAGCGCGGACGGAAGTTGAATTTTGCAAGCAGCGACGGCAGTTACTTATCATTTTCCATAAGAGTTTTGAGACCGCTGCCAGGCAGATCTAGATTGCGAGACGAATGTTAATGGAAAAACCGCTATTTACGCTACTCTCGGCCGACCCGTCCAAGCGAAATGCTGCGAACACGCTTAACGTTTACCGCGGAGTGCATATCGGAAATGAGCTATTACGCCGCTGAAAGGCTTCTCTTTAAACGTATTCACGTTCAAATATTCTTTTAGACCGCGTCTGGCGACACGCTCTTTCCTTCCGCCACTATTCCCTTTCTTGTTTCTTCTGGAAACTTCCCCGGAGCCGCTCTGTCCTCTGTAATTAAGTTCTTTGAACTGTATTTGCATTGTCAGGTTAGTCACCCGCGTGTTTCATTTATTACTAGGTTACTCATATCTTTTATCCGCTTTCTTCTCTTTAAAAATCCTCGGAGATGCGCGCGATTTTATCCACGGCGAATCATGTACCGTATCTCGTGATAATCAAGCTGCAAGCATGATCCACTCTCCCGCTTGCATTCCGCAGTATTACCAGCAGCGATACGGTATCTCGCCCAGACAATAGCCGCCTAATGTAATTGCGTAGCAATCGGGCGGGCGATTGTAAATTTTAGCCCAGTTTCTCACAGGCGCGGAGAATCCCATCGACTAATTAGCGGTGGAGCGTCGGGCGATTGTTTTCTCATTTTCTTTCCTCTTTTTGCGCTCAATTAGCCTAGTCGCGCGGACGGATAATTGAAAATCTAATTTCATTTATTCCTTGTTGTTTCAGGTAAGTGACTATCAAGGGAGACAGAGTCAGTGAGATAGAAAGAGAGAAAGAGAGGGAAAAAGAGAGAGATGTAGAAAGGTAGAAAGAGAACCAGGACGAGAGTTGTAAGTAATCATCGCCCTTTATCTCCTTTTAGTATTTGCCTTTTCCTTCGTTGTTACTGCCGACCGGCGCGCGGGTAAGATAAGGTACACGGGTAAGGTACACGGGAGAGCGCGCAAGTTCTCCCTTTGGGAATTATTAGTAAGCTAAATTTGCCCCGGCGATTAAGTGCATTTAATCATCGGCAAGGTAATTTCGTTACTTCCGCCGCGCGCAATCTTCCGCCTCGGAGATATTTCCTTCCGTTAAGTCTAACGAGTGAGCGTTTACCGCCCTCTTCCAACTACGCTCCGATCCGTTTCTACTGAAAATGAGAAAGAAGGATCCAGGTGTTGCCTTGTCCTTTGACGCTCGCGTTTGCACTCGTTCAGATATTGGATCATGCATATTTTACTTTGCATTTTCTTATATTTCTGTTTCTATTATAAATTGAAGAAACATTATTCCTTTTTTTTTTACAAAATATATATTCGCATACGACATCACGTGTGTGAGATATGCAGCTATTTTTTAAATTTCGGAATCTTTGTAAATTTTTCCTTAGCCGAAATTAAGGGTATTCGCGACTCGTTAAAAGGTTAAAACATCAATATTATATAAGCGATATATTCGTTTATATGAATTTTGTTCTTGATAATACATTAATTTCTCCACCTATATTTCGGTTTTATTTTCGCGGTATATGTACATTTTATAACATATTACTCATAAATTGTAAAATGACGAAAAAAGCGCAGAGAGAAAATCGCAATGGATCAGAATCGTTGATTTTTTTTCTATGATTTTTTCAGTCTATTTTGTATTAGTCAGATCCGGTCAGATCTGGCCCGGTCTGTCCCGGTCCAACGTCCGACGGACAAATACAAATTAAAAACATGAATTTGTCGGAGATAATGCATTGCTCACACCGCGACGAAAAATCGTTTGTTGCTACAAAATCAGTACCATGTATACATCATAGATACATATATCTCGCGACAGCGAGAGTAGAGAGAAGGAGTAACCGTGTTAACTGGATATAAATTACATTCCCGTGTGGACACGGGGTAAATTCTGCAGAGCGGTTTAGCGCGTGCTAGCGATAACTAACAAGCGTCGAAAGCGGTGCCGCGTTTGTAAAATGCTTGATTGTAACTTATGCGACTTCATTACACCGGCCGACGCATCCGTGATGCGATTGTGTCGCGCGTGCTGTGTTTTTTTTCGCAATTTTGCATCGCCGTCAACGGTACTCGTTTTGTCGCAGTTTTGTTTCCGGTTCTGCTGCCGCGTTAGTGCGGCGCGTTATCGCGCGAGTCCTCGCGGAAAAACCGATCATTTATTAACATCTTGCTTTACTGTGTGCGCGCGCACGCGCGTCCGATTGCCCCCGGTGCGCGCGATACATCAAGTGGGGCGTTAAAAATTATCCTATCGGTCGTTCCGCGAAATATACAACATTCGCGAAATGTTTTCTCCGCGGTTAACGCGCTATTTATGCGCAATATTGATAGAATCGCGCGTATTAATGCCGCGTTGTTTATTCAAAACCTGCCCCGTTATCAAAGAAAATAAATACAACCGCCGGTGTCGTGATAAAACGATAAAAACCACGGAGCATGATTAAACTACAAAAATTCACCGCTCAAAAGCGAAGACTACACGCTTGCAGGAAAGCTCAACCGCGACGTACAGTATACTTGTAATTACGATTATTATTCTAATTAATAAGTATCGGTTATAATTATGGGTTAATGTTAGAACTTAATTTCGTTTTAAGTATTTTATTTTCAATCTTCCGTCGCGCAACATAACGAATATTTGCTTCCATCTTGACTTCTCTCTCCAATTACTGCTTAATTAATGTACAATTCTCGTGTTGCTCGGGAAGGGACTAATGTCCTGGAGCATAATAAACGTTCCGTCTGCGTCTATGTCTCCCTCTCCGCCCATTAGGCATCCGCCAACTCGGTTTATATAGGGTGCTCTAACATAAGTTATAAATCATGTTTAGCTTTTAGTCACGTTTAATTTCTGACGGAAATAAAATATCCTCGAATTTTTTCAGACAGTTGATGTTTTTCCTCAAACCATTTAGATATTTTATATAAATTTTCGCAGAAAATAACGTCAAATTCATATAATAAATAGCAAATCATAACGCCAGGCCATTGATTAAAATTGCGAACAATAATTTATGTAAGTGACAGTGGCATAAATCAAAGCTTTTATGTAAATGCGACACGCAGCTTCGATTTGTAGCTGTAAATTAAATTCCCGCGTTACGGAAATTTCACCCGCCGCGTCGCTTTCAAAATAAATGACCGATATATATGTTAATGCGACGCGGTCGCGCGCGATTATCGCCGGCGCCTAATTCGCATGATCGAATTCGGGGGCTTCCGGTGTTTTCGTGTCATCGGCTGTGTTATATTGCGCCATGCACTATCGGGCGACGACGCCGTGGATAAATCAATCGAATTATCCGTACGCCACACACAAGCGTGTCGTCGCGACAATCATTACCACCAGTATCACCACTCTGTCATTATAAAGGCGATTTTGTCAAAAAAGAGAGAGGGAGGGAGAGGGAGGAAGGGAGGGAAGAGAGAGAGGGGGGATTATTAATTAATAGGAACACACAGCTCTTTGTGCTACGCGATAGTGCTCTTATATATAGCGATTATTATATTTGTTTATTTTCTCATGTAAATGATGAAAAACTATTGTAACATAAATGTAATTTTAACATAAATAGACAATATGTATATATAGAAATTACTACCACTAATTTTGTTTAATCAAAGTACGGCACAGCTCATAGAAAATAAAATTATTTTAATTTCCTGAATAATAATTTTTTATGGATTATGTCAAACTGTTCAAACTCCTCTGATTGCCACTTAACGATAACACCGCAAAAAACGAGTACTGTATATAAAACTTCAATCTGATTCTTTTTAAGATAAGCGAACAAGACAAAAATTTCTTGACGAAATCTCATCGATATTAGCTTTTAAACTATTCGTATTCGAAACGCAATTGCAACAACAATCTAACGATATTTAATGCGCGTATACTTGTATAGCATTGCGTACGGAATACAAACAGTCGCGTAGCGCATTATTGTCACTGAGATCAGAAACCGGATGATTCGCGGTCTGTTTTAATCGCGACAATAATGCATTCACCGGTACCGTCAGCAACGAGACTCGATTATCGTCACTCATTATCAAGAGCGATAATGTTCGGTCGCGGCGGCCGATTGTCTCTGCGAAATGACTATCGAAATGCATCGAAAAGTCATCGGCCGATCGTTAATTTATTATTGGCCGTTCGCTCGATTTGTTTCTCGCACAAATGTCGAACTGCAAACGGACGATAATTAATCAATCTCGTGCAATCGTTTTTACACGGAAATTAGGTATTTCATTCATAGGCCAAATGTGAGAATGCGAAACGCGAAGTTTCATCACAGATGAGAAAAGTTATTTTCGTAATAATATTGATTATACAATAAGTGATATTTGAGGTCGAAGAATTAAAAATACAATTGTTTAAGATATTGCTTTTAAATTATTAGATAAGTGCTTTCTAAGTAATTAATGTTATTAAGTATTTATTGCATAGATTTAATTAGAAATGTTTATATGACTCATAATAAAATTATATTGACAAATAGAACAATGTCGATCGTCGGCAACTTAATTAACCAAAATTTTTCTTATACAGATAACTCTTGAATAACACGATTAATGATTCCGTGTTGAATACTATGCAACTCAGGACTTCAGATTCATATAAAATTGACATTTGGCTCCAAGGGATTATTTTAAAAATTGAAAAAAAAACAAGCTCTATTCTCGTATCTATGTATGTGCATTTCTTTTATTGAGTATTATTCCAATTTTGTGCAACTCAAGTACTGTGTTATTCAAGGGTTGTCACAATTTTTTACCGTGCTATTTGAGATTCCGTGCAATTCAAGTACCATGTTATTTGAGGGTATCTGTATATAAATTGACTTTTCTCTGTGTAGGAGAAATACTAAATATTATACATATATAGGTACATATATATGTGTGTGTGTGTGTATATTTCTAGTACATGTTTCTACAACAGAGAAGTTAATTTTTTGACATCTTTATTAAAGAAATACTGAAAGTTTCAAATTTGTCACATATGTGATGACAACCATTACAAGACAAGCGATTGCAGTTTTGAATGAAAAGAAGTGAATTTTCGTGCAATCATCGAGTTCTAAATTTTCGAAGCGATGCCGTTTGCTGGCATTTCGCGCGACGCTCCTCTAGGCACCGTTTTATCGTCGGGCCAGTAAAAACTTGGAGTGTTACTCTACTCGAGGCCTGACAGATTTACTGCCTCGGCCCTGCTTCCATCCGCGTTAATTACGAGATTTTACCTTTGCGCCGCGCGAACTGCCGGCGACAGGGAACTTTGGACGGCGCGCGGCGCGGCGTAAAACTTCACCCGAGCTTGACTTCGCAGGATTTGCCTCCTCGTCTTACTCTCGTCATAAAGCACGCTGCCACATTTCATTCGCGGGCACCGCTCGTCGATTCTCTCTCGAAAATTTCTCCGTGAAAACTCGGCAGTTTCTCCACCTTGTATTCCTCGTCTCTCTACAAACGGAATGGCCAACGTAGGAACCGAGAGGTAAAATTTTGATTCTGAGTTAATAATACAGTCGGCATGCGTAAGATAGTTGCCAAGCATCGTAAGAAGATGTAGGTGTAGATGTTTCCAAATGTGCTCCGTCGTATAACAAGACAAGTTTTCTTTGTTATAAAAAAATATCTTTCTTGTGAATTATGATAATGCTGCAATAATACAATTTTACTTTATTTGAGATGTGATTAGTTGATAACAGCATTTATGTCAATTTCTACCAATGTAAATTAACTTTAATCGCGGTTTAACTGACTTTCCTTTTCTAGTTCTTAAAATTAGAGAAAGATAAAAGGTAAGTTAAACCAAGATCAAAGTTAAAATCTGCATTGGTAGAAACGGATATAAAACTGGTGAGATCTTGAAACTATAAATATATTTCCTTCTCATTTGATTGAAAAGTATTCTTGTGAATAGAATGAATAAGAAATCAATCATAATTTAACGACAAAACATGAACAATGATTTAAACATGACGCAATAGGGAACGACCGATTTGTTTATTTACTACGTGTAACGCATCTCGGAATTAGAATAATCCCAAATTCTTAGAATAATAAATAATGTATCTGTAGGTGTACGATCATGGCGAAAGATTAAGCTTTCTCAGACAGAAAAAAGGATGAATCAGAGATCGACCAGCAAAAATAAGATTGACGATTCCGATTTGTCAAGCGCATTTATTGGCTCGACTGCCTGAATCCAACTGTCTTATTAATGCATCGACATGTCCGTTATTCGTTCTCTTTAGTGCACAATAACAGTTACAATAACGCATACGCACGAACTCTCTTATTCTGAAATTTGCTACCGAGTGTTTCGTATGTACTGAGTACAATAAATATACAGGTGCCTGCATATTTGAATTCGGAATTTAGATGTTAATAGGGAGACTTGCATTAGCATACATTTGCGACGCGATCTACAAATTCCGAGTCGTCGTGGAACATTTGATACACTTTTGTCGTGGGCGAGCGTATTATACGTTAATGGAAACGTCGACCATAATGTGGTCAAACCGCGTGGGACTCTCTTCTCAGGCTCGTATTATCAAGTCTAATGTATAATTCACACGTGCGGGCGTGCAGGAAATAAAAGATTACTTTGCATACTTCAAGTATCGTGCTGTTTTTCTCCATGCAAAGCAAATATTTGCTCGAGAGGAAATTGACGGGGAACTCCGGGAGCCAAATTTATGTCTCGAGGCATAACGAGTAATCATCCAAAATAAATATTTGTTTGGCAGAAGGAGTACGCTTGATAAGAATGTATTTTTTAAAACGCACTTTTCAAAATTAATCTTGTATAAAAAGATAATTTTTTATATATAAGAATAAGTCCGGAACACATATTTTTCAAACGAAGAAATTTTGTCGTCGAATGTTCTTGGAAAATAGTAGACAACTTTTAATATTACTATTATATAGTATTTTAACTATATTATTATTTAAAGTAATAAAATATTAAGATATGCTTTCTTTCGGCTTGGACAGTAGCGTAGCTTTTTTTCCAATTCTTTTCTGTTCTTTTAACCGTGTTTCTCGGGTAACAAACGACCGAAAAATTTCGTATATTCCCGTAATATCGGGATATCCGAAAGTTCCGCGCGGAAATTATTCGGCCACCTTTTTCTTCGCATTTTTCGCGAGCCGGATGCCGCGCGATTGCCGCCGCTGGCGGGGGCGAACTTTTTTATGAAAATCCAGTTGCCGAGTCTTATTGGAATTGGCAAGCGATCGCGTAGCGTAGAGCCCTCCACGAGGCGATACCGCTCTTTTCCGTTTCGCAATTTTATAAATCGAGTGGAAAATGGCGTCATGTCGCGTATAAAAGTTCGTTTTGGCCGAATTTTCAAGCGGTGGTAAATGACAGTTTCGTGTAACTTGGCGCAACAGCTCGGAAGGGCTGCAATTTTAATTTATTTTCGGCGGATGGAACAAATCGCGCGCATCATTTCGTGCGTAACATCCATATTCGTCATCACGCACGATGTTGTAAAACTGTACGACACGCCGCATTTTCGGGCGGGATTTTATGTAATCGCTCGCGCGTGTATTTGGCATTTGGTTGAGCACAACTAAAATGAATTATATTCAGCGTTGCTACGATTTGCAGCTGTTGAAAAAGCTGCTAGAGATTTCTCTTTATTTCGAGCAATACACTTTTTTTTCTCTCTTATTAACTGGAAAATATATTCGACATTCTTTTTCATTATATTCGCAAAAATATATAGGAAAATTAAAAACATTAATGTATTTTTGTCTTCTTAATGAAATGGTTATATATATAAATGGAGAAAATGAATCCATAATGCAATTCACTTTACATTTAACTTAATTTTATAGTCTGCATATTTAAAGCATAGAAACGAAAACGGGAAGTGAATAATAAGAGAATCTAAATTTGATTCATATTTTTTTAATCTGTAATCAAATTTATTTTTATTGAATTTATCTAGAAAGTCGCCTCGCGGTTTTGTAGCCTCGCAAATTCTCTTTAAAAAATGTTGGACGTACGTTCTTCTATACCTCCCACACGCACGTTTGCCGTTCGCGCGCGATTGTGTAATTGGCAAATGAGATGGCGTCGAGACGTCCTCGAACGATGGTCAAATATGCTATTTCACGGCTGCGATACGCAATTGTTCCGCGAAGGAAAGGAGACGAGAGCCAGCCGCCTCATCGATTCGCGCCCCGGCGCTCTGCACGTGCACGCACACGCGCGCACGCGCCGCCCGCTCGCCGATTAATTATCGAGATATCTCACATCGAACGCGCGTGTTTGCGGTCGCGCTCTGCACGTGCACCCCGCAATGCAACATCCGCGTGATGCATTCATGCGGGCCCGCGCATTCAGCCCGTCCTGCATATAAACGCAAACGGGGCCGCGCGTTGAGTCCCGGAAGCTGCCGATCGCCTTTCCCCATCTGCATAGATCTTTCAGGAGCTTCGGGATCGATCGGATCGAAAGAAAAAGGAGACGAAGAAAATTCGCAATATTCCTCCAGTGGGCGCGTGGGGTGTATTTTACACCCCATGCACGACAACTTGTAAGAAATAAATGTTCTGGACTCATTACAATACAGAACTAATTGTTATCGAAAAAACGTTAAAATTAACGTTTGTATCCTATTAATATTTATACTTTAAGATATGTGCAATAATGAATAATATTAAACAGAAAATAAAAAACATTAATTGTTTTAATATTTACAGCATATAAATAATGTGAGGTGTAATTAACACTCCACGTGCCCACTGGAGGGTTAATATTACATCGTTGTTACATCACTATGAAGATTTCAGACTAAGAAAATTAAGTTGTAAACGATGCGATCCTCCGCGTTTTCGTCAAGGATTAACGACGCCTACGTTGCGGGATAGACATGTGGGAACTGGGAATTTCCGTTCCGATCTGATTTACAGGATGTCGAGTAGTTACAAGGCACACTGAGAGAAAAATATATGGTATTTAGAACTATAATGACATAGTAAAATAATTATAGTTATAATTATCATATTTATAGTAAATGTTACCACAATGTTGGTTATAATAACAATATAGACATAGTATAACTAACCCATGTAAAATTTTTACTATAATGTTGGTTATAATAACAATATAGACATAGTATAACTAACCCATGTAAAATTTTTACCATAAATTATAATCATTTTAAGTAAAAATATAGTAGGATTGCAAATATAAAATGATAAGAGAAAGTAACCATTTTTAAGTCCACCAAGTTAAGAATTAATAGTCAATACAATTAGAATATTTTACAAATATTGGTTCAGATAACTATATTTTTATTATTATTTTATTATTATCGCGTAGTGCGCGATTTTATGACATATGTAGACTATTTATAACACTTTCATCAAACTAAGAAGTAGTCTACCACGTAAGGCAGTTGGCTCACGATCCAGAGGTCCCGAGTTCGATCCCACCAAGGTAAGTGTTTTTTTCAGATACGAGAAAATATTTATAATCATAGACTGCATCTTAAGAAACAAATTATAGTTAAAAAATAGTAATAAAATTTCGAAATAAATATATTTTTTTGTTTTAAAGATGGTTACTCTTGTCATAGTAAGGCTGACTATAAATCTGTGTTCATTTTACTATATTTTGTATGTTTAACTAAACTATAAATATATAGTTGATGCCAAAATTCACTATAAAATATAGTGAGATTATGGTTATTCCAACTATTTTTTTCTCTCAGTGCACGGACGCGTGATACCTGCCTCGGAAAATCGAACTCTTTCGCATTAGCAAATGAACCGTTACGCTGATCGACTCGCTCTTCCGATGGACGCTACTCGCCAAAAACGAAGGACCACGATTCAGTTTAATTAGATTAATGGATATCCCGCATAGCTCAATGTCCGGCGTAGGCTTTGGCTTTCACTGTTATCGGCTCGTGCTTTCCATGCGTTTTCTTTACCAATACATTTGCATACGTTGCCTCTCGTTGATCGTTGATGGAAGAGTAGTTAACTATTATCCGTATTTTTTACGTAAAGCTCAATACCTATCTAACGAATAGAATTTTTCATGAATAATAATAGCGGAATAATAGACATGTAAAATAAAATTGACTTACATAAAATAAATTGTTTTTCAAATTAATTCAGGCAATAAGAGCCGAGCGTGATATTTAGCCGCTAAGATATATTTTACAAAGCTAATAATTACTACAGTCAAAAGTAGTCACATAACGTATGTTTTGACCCTTTTTGGGGTCATCTTCAGCGCATTGTCTTAACATTAAATTAACATACACTTATAGCTAAATGAGACCTTCTTTTTTTTATTTTCTTTTATAGCTATAAGTGTATGTTAATTTAATGTTAGGACAATGCGCTGAAGATGACCCCAAAAAGGGTAAAAAAATACGTTATGTGACTACTTTTGACTGTAGTAATTATTAGCTTTGTAAAATATATCTTAGCGGCTAAATATCACGCTCGGCTCTTATTGCCTAAATTAATTTGAATTTTTTTATATCAGAGCCTCTACATATTTATTATTTATAAATTATTTTTTTAAATTAAAGTTTTGTTTATAGGAAATGTGGTTTAAAAAGTCTATAATACATTATATGCGGTAAAAGGCTTATAAAATTATTCGCTCACATTTGGGGAGAGAGAAAATACGGGTTACCGGAATATATATGTAATATATAATCTCTGGGATCGTTGAATAATATTGATATCGGTTACTCGGCCGAGGTAAGTTGGCAACGTAAAACGTATGGTGAGAGCGCCGTGCGTGGATCTAATTTAATTTCCAAAACGCCCAGGAGCGAACAACGGACCGGGAAACGAACGGCTGTTCCGCCACCGAACTTCGGTGACTGTCATTAAAACTTGATGGGAAACGTCGCTTGTGCGCCGGCGCGGCGGCGTCGTCGGTGTCGTTGCTGATCTTGATATCCGACATCCTGGGACATCAGTCGCTTTTGTGATGAAAATTATGACGAAAATTTTTAATCGCGCGGAAGATGTAATTCGAGACCGGTGCATGAGAAGAAGAAAAAGTTAAAATATTTAATTCTTTATTCTGCCCGAAATTATTTTATACAATTTGTATTTATTTTATACGATTTTTATACGGTTTATTTTATTGTCAATTATTCTTGTTGCGTACATCTCAAGTTTCGTAACTCGAGACATAATTAAGTAGAAGTTAATTAGCGCTCTAATGAAGTTAATTAATTTTACTGCTACTTTACTGGCGCTTTAAGAAGTTATATCATTTAAACTCGTTATCTTACGGAAAAATTAAGAGAGCCGGAGGAAATACGATAACTTCATGGCTATCGCCAACCAAGAGAGCTTGCGCAACCTTCAATGAAATAAACTCTTATTTCGGAATGATAGCAAAACTGGCGACAAGTGAAAACGAATGAATTTTTATATTTTCGATGGCAATGTTTGCGTTTATACGTGATTGAGTACGAGGCGAAAGAGGAAAATAAGATGGTAACATGGAGTTGAGGAAAGAGAGAAAGAGATACTTTGAAAAAGGGGAAAGCCTTTTCCTTCAAGATTTAAACGCTACCGGATATTAAACTGGTTGGACAAGGCGGTGTAGCGTTGCTCAAATGTCGAATCGACTGATTTTAATACCGATCCTACTAGTTCAAAGCCACGGCGCGCATTTACGTAATTACGGACGATCATGGCTCACTCTTTGCGTGAATTTGTCGAGCAGGCTCTAATTATTCCAAACGTGTGCTCTGTCTCGAGAGTCCAGACGGTTTCTCCAGTATTTTATTGGAAGGATAATTAATTGAGAAGCAGGTGCGCCGATGAACGAGCACGCGTCGCTAAAGAATCATATAAATGGTTACGTTGAAGCCCATTATTCGCGATTTATTTCCTTAAATAGGATAATTTTCCACGGTGATATAAAATGATTTAGTGCATCGAACAGCTACGCTATATTAAGCTATCAAAAAAGAATTAATAATCGCGAAATTTTCAGCACATTCTACTTTTAGTAATTGTTAACTACGCTTTTAATAAAATGTGTACAATGCTATATAAATGATCATTGATCATCCTGTTGTTTATAATAATATAGAAATTCGATCTAATCTATAAATTATGTTAAATTAAAAGCTTCGATCCAGATTGCAATTCAAACTGCATTCTTTTTATTATTAGTGAAATAGTTTTTGATCAGCTTGTCGCATGGTAATTACTTATGTTTTCAATTGTAATTTCAATGGCGATATTGCTTTCAGCGACGCACGTTAATCCCAGCGATACGTCGAGCTAAGTTATCATCTAATTCTGAGTTGCGCGCGCGGAAATTTAATCCCTCAATCGGTTGTTTGTCAAGCGGCGAACGGGAAGAGAAGACACGATCCGGAAATTATTGGACACGTGTGATTACGTTAATTTCTGGTCGAGATTATATCGTGCCTGGCATTGTGCGCCGGCAATAATATCACAATCGCGCGAAGCTCAGTCGCCCGAAGTTTCCGTGGAGCGATAAACTCCGGGATTAGATTTATTTTCTAATTGCACGTACATGTTTGCCGCCCGCATAACATCCTGCCTGATATATGCATATTGAGAAATTACGTACGCCCGATCACAAATCTAAACTATATACAAAATTGTATAAATCTTTGTGCGAAGCGCAGCTTATAAATTCACTGATAAATAATTATTTGCAGCACTCAACTGTTGTTATATTTATGAAATATTAATATTATTAGTTTATTTCCAACATTTTTACAATAAGTAACTTTCACTGGAGGTAAAAGCTCTGAACATTTCTGACATTTTTAAAATTCTATTCGCCATTGGACTTTTTTTCATTTAATGCGAAAGTTGCAAACATCTCCCGACTCGTATTTTAAATGTTTCACAAATTACTGTTTTATAAATTATGAAATGTCACAACAACCACATATATTCTAGAATCTAGAACATCATCCGCTTCTTATCGATATGAACAGTTGGTTGGAATATATATTTCGCTTATCACAGCAACACGAGATTAACGAGCGGTATTAGAATTTATTGTCACGTTATACGCGTCGACAGACGACACTTCTAATCGCGTAAACCAGTCTTAAACTGACGAGTCGAACGAAAAATTACAGTCTGTCGTCTCCTCTCTCTCCTCTCTCTTTTTTCTCTGTCATTAAAGATTTATAACTAGTAAGATTTATAACTAGTAAATTTCTAGCTAGCTTATATATCTCTTTATAGTGATATCCATACTCAACGAGACGCGCCGATTACATACTGAATACATTTTTAATTGCAAGAATCCGAAAGCAAGCTAAGCCGCGTTGTAAATGATACGAGCGGAACGTCTGTCCGTTGAGACGAAAACGTCACGCGTTCCGGGAGCAAACTTACGGAGATATTATGTATTTGATACACTTCTCGCGCAAACCCGCACGAGTTTGCGTCGCGATTATCGCGGTTGTAAAATAAGAGAAACGCGCCCGTAAAAGATAGAGCACGCGCGGCGCGTGAGCGCGTTCTTTTTTTTCACTCGTGTATTTTGTGTGACTATAGAGGCGGAAGAATGATAGATCTTGTGTAACACCACTGTATGCTGACTGGCGCGTTACGTGTTTATCATACAAATCGTTCAATCTTGTTATAACGGAGATTACGTAGCGCTCCGATAATTGGATTAAATTTTTAGGGCATTAAATTGTTACCGAAATAAAATTTTCCAGAAAGAGCAAAATAAAAAACGGATAAAAATTAATTATCTTTTATAATAATTATTAATTATGACAACACTAGATAATTGGTGAATATTAAAGAGTATTCAATATTTGCATGCGATATGTCTGATTATTGTAAAAAATATTATATTTATAATATTATATTTCCCTAAATTAAATTAGAATGGTAACTCACAATGCTTTTTGCCTTTGTGCTTCAATTATGTAGGTATATTAATTTTCCGTTTTATTTAAATTTCAAAAAATTTAATTTAACAAAAAATTGATTAAAAAGAAAAAAAAATTTTTTTTACATGTTGAATCTTACGTATAGCTAGTGGTGTAGTATATAAATAAATTTATACAAGGGACGAGCACATTGCGCGCACAAAATATCACGGGATTATATTAAAGGAAAAATCGCCTTCCACCCTTTCCCGTATTACGCGATCGGGGATTATTGCATGGTAATTTTGGTGCTTTGCGAATTTGGGATTCGATTTACGGCCCCCGTCGACGTGCATATTTCGAGTAACGAACGTGATGCCTAGTACGCAGAGGGGGTCGTAATTCAAACCGGTTTATAATGCCCGTTAAGCATTTTTTCGGTTCTCCCTTTACTTCCCGCGCCACTCTTTACATTGGGAAAAATAGGGGGGAAAAACGAGAACAAAGAGAAATGCGATTTTCCAACGGTGCGCGTATTGTTTCCAACAAGGCTATCCGCGAATAGTCGATCTGTTTGCTCGCACGCAGCGCATGCACGCGCGCCTTTGAAAACGTGCTTATTTGAAAGAGCACGAATGAGAAAGAGCGGGAGAGAGAAAAAGTTGAAATCGAATGCAATACTGCGCATCGCGGATTTGAAGCAGGCCCGTGAAAGAAGCTGCGGAATGGTCGCGTAACCCGGGCGTATGCTACTCGCGTGTGCACGCTTACGTGTTTACACGAGAATGGTCGAACAAATATCGGCGCGGCGCACGCCGCTCCCGCGAACTTCGATTTTCGGTCATTTCATTTAGCGAGTGATGCGTATTTTGCGAACGAGACGAGACTAACACCGAATCCGGCGTACCTACGCGCGTGCGGAGGATGAACGTGTTCGATAAATGCAACGGCGATGAATGCACCACCACCACTCGATGCGGACAGAACCGCCGCCGCCGCCGCCGTCCTCCGTTCTCCCCATGCTCGATGCGTAACGAGCGATTCCAATTTCGCCGCTTGTAAAAAGGTCGAACATAGTGCGGGAGCACGAAGTAATTTTTCTGGCGTCGTGTTTCGACGTTAACTGGATGGAAATAACGTGTAATTAACCCTGATAATGGTATTAAGTACTGCAACCGAGACACACGTAATTACACATGCGGAAAGATAACGTAAAACAATAAACACGTAATGTGATTGCGCCATGGTAAAACGATTGCAAAAAAGTAACACGGGCAAAATTTATTTGCTGGAACCATAGAGCGATTAGATTTGTACTGTGGAGTGAGAACAGATGGCTTGTTAGATCTGAATTATTTATAAGCGATAATTGTGCTATTTATGAGATAATTATGTGAGATTACTATTTATGGAATAGTAATAATGGATAAATATTAAATGGAGCATTAATCATCCTCCCTTAGTCCTGTATCGCATATGCGCGTTTCGATATCCCGCGCGCCGTTTTTTTTTTATGGGAACAATTCCCATACGTTCGCATGAGAACAATCTGTCCATTAACCCGCCCTCCGCCCGATCTCGATCAAAGCAGTTTTACTGCCTATAAATTCCTGTTAATTGCCCACGACTCGTTCGTGCCGCGAACAAAAGTGCGGGACGGAGTTTACAATGGGCTACAATTCTCATATCAATTGACGTTATCCAGATACCTACGTTCATCGCGGGGGACAATTTTTTCTGTACAAGAGTCCTCGTAAAACAGTTTCTATTAATTTCAAAATAATTTATGATTTTATATTATAGTTTAATGACATGATCGCGTTAGAGTATAATTTTATCTTCAAATTGTCCGACCTTTTAATCTTCCTCCTTCTTTTAATTTAAACGATTAATATGAAGACATCGCGGTCTTACTTCGTCTTAAACCGGTTGACAGTTCACGGAGAGAAAAGGGGAGAAACGTGCCCGCGGCAAAAAGCGCTTATTTAGCGGCGCAAGAAGTTAGAGTGGACCGCACCAGAGCTGCAGCGCGGCGCGACGCGGCGGTGACTCGATCAGGAAGTAGCGCTATGGTATAGTAATCGCTGCCGGACCTTTTTCCATCTTGCCGTCCCACCGTCCCGCCGCGTATTTTGCGTAATTGGCTTCCTCGAAGAGCCTCGATGCGATGCTGCGGAACGGCACGAGCCCGAAAAAGGCGTAGTTTCCCTACCGCGTCTCGGCGATCAGCCCTTTTTACGGTAATCACATAACAACGGGAGCGTAAAATTCATAAGCGGCGAAACGGTCGCCGAGCTTTTTTAATATAACGACGTGTATTACCTGTAAGAACGTTCTTTTCAACCCGCTCCTCCTTCTCTCTCTCTCTCTCTTTTTCTCTCTCTCTCTCTCTCTCTCTTATTTTATTTTATTATCCTTTAAAAAACATTAAACGAAAGTCGAAATCAAAGTCGAAGTAAGTCCGCGTTTCAGTTTTTCAAATTGAGATCAGATTCAATCAGGATCAATGTTATAAAAATGTATCTTAATCTGATATTATAAATCTTTTTTGTAGCAGTATCTCTAACATATTTCTCAATTTTGCTTGACTTTACAAAGCTCGACGCGGAGAGCGAATATCTGCGAAGTCGAGGAAACTCGTCTGAGAAACGTCACTTTTGCGCAGGACGACGACAGATTGGGGAACAACGGCGACTGTCGACGACGTCTTCCTCGCCCATTATGTGCCTTCCGCTGACATGTGTCTTTTAGGGGATGCTGCATCACTCAGGGTCATTTCCCTCTCGTTGACTCGCACGCTCGGCTGCGCGATAAAACGCGGTAAAGGCCGAAACTTGTGCGG
This sequence comes from Temnothorax curvispinosus, assembly GCF_003070985.1. Classification (NCBI taxonomy): domain Eukaryota; kingdom Metazoa; phylum Arthropoda; class Insecta; order Hymenoptera; family Formicidae; genus Temnothorax; species Temnothorax curvispinosus. Next base: position 157,778 of record NW_020221332.1, read on the forward strand.
CCGCGCGCGTTTTATATTCTCTCGGGATGATTATTCGCAAGGATCCGTCTACCTACTCGGTGCACGCTATCGTGCTTCATTATTCCGTATGTTCGCGGTAGTACGACCGTAATACCTCAACCGAAAAAGCTATAACCCGAAGAATAAGCCTGTGAGCCATAGACACTTGCCAGCAGCGAAGAATTTTTTGATGTTTTTTTTTTCTAAAATCTTGACTGTGTAAGAATTTATCATCAGAATTTTGTGAATAATTAATAATTTCACAGCATATACTTTATGCGTGTTTAAGGCCAAGGTTACGAGTATTCTCTTGAATTTAATAAAATGTATTGTGAATATATTGTGAAATGACAACTTTTTATTAGATTAGAATGATACTCTTATACATCTACGGGAAGTAATGTACGCAGGATATTTCGCCGTTATCGCATCAATGACAGGTTCTTTGATCAAACAGAAGTATAGACATTACTCAAAGAGAATGTATTCCGTCGTATTATATTCAATTCTATTGTTTTCGTGGAAACTCAGTGCCGAATCCATCATTAAAACGTAATGCGATACCCTGTATACAGAGTGTCTCGCTAATTGAAGTTAACTAATGGATACTGTGTGCTGTGATTATGGACACCCATTGTATGTATACACATGCGTTTTTTATTAGAAGCCCGGAGAATGGAGGGAATCCTATAGTGAAGGCCGAACTTCCTCGATGTCGATAATGTCAACAATTCTAATCCTGTTTTCTATGTTATATATTCTATATCTGTCATTGTCTAACGAGAGGCGTTTGTCCTTGTTCGATTGCTGCGCCATCTCTTGCTACACGCAATACTGCTTATCCTATCAACCTGAATGTGCTTAAAACTTTATTAAAGAAAATCTTTTTTTCTAGGCGTGTTGAATCTTAATTCTATTTACACAATATTGTTTTTACATGTTGTCCCTACCCCGCCTGGATGTCATTTTATATATATATAAACTGCAGTATTTTTGTTATTGTCGTCAGGTGACAGCTGTATGTGCCCAAATTAGTAAAATTTTTAAATTTTTTTCGTTTCCGATATGAAATCGTATGTCGCGGGGTAGATTTTTGTGCGTACTTTAATTCTATAAAAGAATTTTGCAATTCTGTAAAGCCAATTCAAAGATTTCTTGTAATAAATAAATGTCGGTAACTACTGCCACTATCCCAGGATTCCCTTAATTTCTCTTCTCGAGCTTCGGATTGTCTTTCATTTGCTTTCTTTGTTAAGTCGCGAGATATTATTTAACATGTCGGAAGAGAGACCCGAGTCCGGCACAGAAGTTTCTCTGAGCTTAAACCATCTAGGCGAGTCGACACTAATCTCTCGTTACATAATTAGGAGTTAGAGCATGCAATCCGCGGTACATATACACCGAGGAAAAGGTAAAGGAGGAGAGAGTGAGGAAAAAAGGTGGAAAAAGCTGCGAGAGCGGAAAGTGTCGCGAGGGACAAAACATTCTGATGAAAATGTAAATCGCACGAGCGAAACTTTCGCGATCAGGATTTTTTCTTTTTTGCAATGCGCTAAGATAGAACCTAGAAAATAGAAAAAGGCGTATCTCGAATATATTTAAAAATTGTATTGGACATATCTGAAAACTATTTGTTTCGCATATTTGTACACTTGAAGCCTGTAAACCGATCGACGATCGTACACCGAGCGGTAGGATTATCTAACAGAAACCGAGCTCCACGCGACTTAATAGGATCGAGAAGCCCGAAATATCGGAAGTTTTCCGCTCCAATTCCGGGACCGCTTTGACGAAGTGGAGTGTATTTTTACTGCACAAGCGGCAATCGTAATATTTTCAAGTATAAACCGGTTCTACGGTTGTGCCATAAAACTGAACAAACAAAAAAGAGTAATCGATGTATTACACGAAATAAACGTTAATTCGTAAAGAGGATTAAATCGATTCGGTCAAGAGTATCGAGTACCATTGGTTGACCTGCCGCTGCTTATCTTACGAATATATAGGATGGCACCAATCGATATCTCGTTTATTCGCGCGACTCTTCCTCAAAGCGTACCGAGCGGGGAACCGAAATGTTGCCGAGCGAGCGATACACCCCCGCAATATGTCCGATAAGATCGGGACAGCAATAGCAGCCTTGCTTTCTTATTTCGCTACCGATTACCTCTCGATCTCTTATTTCTCTCTCCCTCTCTTTCTCTCTTGATGTCCCAGAATCACGATTTCAGCAATTTAATCGTGCGATTGCGATCGAATCCATGCGCTCAACCGTTCAGCGAATCGTGATAAGATGGCATAATTGAGGCGACGATAAAGAATAAAGAAGTTGATTTACGCCGCTCGAGAGTGTTTGTGGCATAAAGATCGCAGACCCCTCCCGTGAGGAAGATACAATAAAATGCTCGATGCGCGAAACCCGATCTCGCGTTATACGCATTAAACGACTAAGCTGCGAGGAAATTGTGATTTCTTTCTTATTTATCGCTCGTTACTCGCTCGTAAATGTCTTTATTCCGAGTTTTCTCCGCGGTGTCAGTCTTGCCCGGTCGGAAAAATTAATTGCGAATTCAGGTTGAGTTGCGCTAGTTTGCATTGAGAGATTTATCGCACTTATAGGTTTTCAAACACAGCAGCATTTGCCAAAGAATGTATAACAAATATCTTGATGAATTCGAAGTTGATTTAAAAATGGAAAATTGAGACGAGTTTATGAAATTTAAGAATTCTATATTTATTCTTCTATTTGCTCTCAAGAATAAGGTTTTTAAAAAGAAAGATTGATACAATGGAATCGAGTATCTTGATAACTACGTCTGTAACTAAAAGTTTATTGAAATAAGTTCGACACGAGCTAATTTTATACGCAAAAAAATGCGAAACATGCAATTAAAGTCTCGCAAGAAACGTTGCAAAAAAACATAAAAGAGTTAAAGCGAGTATTATGTATGTAAGAGAGAAGCAAATATAACATTTATTGAATGGATACTCCACTTAACGTTTATGCTTCTCGAACGATATATTTATTAATGATACTTATGTCGTGTGTTCACGAACTAACTCGCCATTGGCCACTACGGTTGGCACTTTATTTTTCTTATCAACTGCTCGACACGTACGACGATGCATCGCATGCGATTGGCGATCGACGGGATGTTGTTAACAAGTAATTTACGGTACGATAATGACCATTCTGCTGTGGTAGCCTTGAGCCGTTGATCTGATGTCGCATTATACCTGTTCCACGCTCGTGGTAAGTCATGTAACACTCGGCATCTCGAGTTTACAAGTCGGCGCGAGAAATCGAGACCTCGACTTGGGAGGTGGCGCGAATCGGCGGGCTAATTTCCGCTCTGCTACATCGCCCAGTTGCATCGATTAACAGTTCAATCATTACTAGAAATCTTTATTTTTCTAAACTATCGGTCTTGAAATTCTCATTAACGAAATTAGATTCTAGATTTCGAAAAATCAGAAAGAAATACGCGTAGTCTCTCGAAATCCTGATGCGCATAGTGTATTGTCTACATTATTGTTTTTTTTTTTTTTTTTTTGGTTGTCGGAACTTTCCGCGTGGAAGAGCGAGCTTTTTCTTCGCGCGTGATAATTTCCACACAGCGATCTCACGACGCACACTTATAAATCGCTGGCTGCCGACTCGTCGTCGACAGAATGAGAAAGAGAGAGAGAGAGAGAGAGAAAAAAACGCGCGCTGAGCGCGCACGAACGAACGAGCGTGCTGCGTCGAAGGACAGGAATGCCAAGCCTGAGAAACAGTTCCATTATTGTCCGAAAAAGGGACACGCGATTCGCCCGAAAAGGCGGGCAGGACGCGAGGCGCGAAGGAAAAGCGCGATTCGCGCGTAATGACGCGCTCGCGGGTCGATAATGGGGGTTCGCGAGCGACGTCCTTGAGTTAATGAGACTTCACCATGGTACGCCGGCTGTGTCTTGCGGCGCGGATGGAAGGAAGGACGGCTTATGTCCGTCATCGCAGTGCCCGAGTATTAGTCTACTTTAACTGTTTATTGTTATTATTCTTGCGCAGTAATAAAAAAACCAGGACGGTTATTTGCTACAGAACTATAGAGTGTCAAGTATAGAATTTTCTCTTAGAATTTATCCTGGTAGAAAATCATGGTAATTGTGGGACAATATTACGAAGAATTTTATTTTAATTAATATCTACCATAATAAAAAATATTAATATTTATCGCAATAAAATATAAAATATGATTAATTTTACTAAAATATATAGTAAAATTTTAATAATTTTTCAAAAATTATCAATATGCTTAGTAAATTTTTATCACGTTGTTTGTAAAATGTCTTGTATATTTCAAAAATTCTTATTGTTACCGGCAATATTTAATTGGTTGTTAAGTTGTCCTACATTTGTAATGAATATAACGGTAAGATGTAACGAAAAATTCTGTCTGTGTACTGCCACCGAGGTTAGAACAAAAAACATAAATATTAAATTAAGTGCAGATTGTAATAAAAGCGGAATGTACGTCGTCACAACAAGACATGAATAATTCAAGTAAAATTCTCTTCATTTTTTTTTTTTTTTTTTTAATAAAATTCACGATTGTTTAACAGTCTATTTCAGAGAAAGGGATATTTGAGAGCTTTATCAAATCGATCTTCTGGGGGGGAAAAATAACTCCACAGAATTCATTAAATTCCGATAACAATAATGACAATTGGAAAATATATACGTTTCTTTCTAGTTTAATGAGATCTTTTTCCCCAGTAATAGTTGATAATATAATTTCAATTTTTCGATTGCAATTTTAAATATTATCGAAGTACGATGCTTTGAAAAGATTAAGCCGGCCCTAAGTGCACCACTCATGTACGTCGTGAGCTTCATCTGCTAAAAAAGAGAAAAAAAATGGAGGAAGGAAGAAAGGCTGAAAGGAAGGAAGCAAGGAAGAATCGCTTGTCGATTCTGCCGGCAGCGCGCCGTTGGTGGTAAAGTGGACGCGTTTTTGCGGACGCGAGCCAGCCACGCTCTCTCCTCCTTATCCTTTCTCCACCTCATTTTCCCGCGCGCCTCTTCCTTCTTCGCAACCTCTTCCATCTCCTCCTAACTCTTCCTCCTATTACTCCGGGCATTTTTTCCATTCTTCTTATCTTGTTTTGCATCCTTATTCCGCTTTCTCGTCTCTTTCCCAGCATTCCGTAACGGCCGAACGCTCTTACGGTGATCCTTTCGCGGCACTTTCGGCCTAACGGTCCCTTCTCGCGCGCCATGAGATTATGCAAATTAAACGAGCGTGACGGCCGCCGATCGGCCCTAGCTCGCGAAAACGGACGGTGGTTCCGAGCCCCCGGTTTGTCTCGGACTCGAATAAAGAAGCTGTCTTCAAAACTGGCCGCGAAACTGCACAGGTATAATTATCGACAGCACGCTAATTACTATCGCATTGTCAACCGCCTTTGTTAATTAATGTAATTTTTGCAAGATCGCAAGAAATTATCCCGAGAAATTATCCGAGAAAAGCTATGATAATTTCTCCCCCTGGTACACATTCATTTTCATTTGTACATAGATCACGGAATATCGCCGAGGTACATATCGCCGAGGTACAAAATTGTCGGTGAAAACCATCGCGAATGAGATTGTGCTTGTTCAAGATATAACGAATTTACCGTGGAAACGTGGGAAGCAACATGGATGAACGGTGTTTTATTGCCACGTCCGTGATGGTTAATAATCAAATGGTGATTAATGGCGCCGAAATGATGCTGATTTACGGCGATTTGTCATATCACGGGGATAAGGATTGGTCGCTCGGTAGAATTCTCGGGTCTGGTTGGTGATGCGATAGCGATGTGTGTGTGTGTGTGTGTGTGTGTGTGTGTGT